>NC_141995.1:49050284-49350284 GCF_049901715.1 Pseudonaja textilis | reverse complement strand
GTATGATGTTCCTCTTGGCTTCTAGGGGCTCACTAAGAAAGGATTTTTCCAAATGACCATCAGAGCATTAGTATTTTGTATATTATTATTATTAACATGCTCTGATGCTAGGGAGTTCTACTCCCCCTCCCCACCTCTAAAGAAATCTGTTCCAAATACAAAACACAAAAGCAGAGGAGAGGAGTTTCAGTTTCAGAGCATCAAGCAGCTTTAGTACAGAACAGTTGAGCTAAACCACGCCCAGGCTCCTTGCTGTCTCCTTCTTTCTCACACAGCAAATACTTTTTCAGTTTCCGGGAAAAGACCCGAAGACACCTAGACATACATACATACATACATACATACATACAAACACAATACAGAAGTCTGATGATGGCAGATGAGATTCTGCCAAAATGTTTCTACAACTTTAAAAGCACAACTACAATGACGTGGGAAAATACCCGAACAAAGCTGAATACCATATCTATATCTATATCTCTAGATATAAATATATAGATCTTTGGTTATTCGGGTTTTCTCCCATGTAAAATTGGAAGTATCTAGGCGACATTTCGATGAAGTCTCATTCATCATCTTCAGGCTTGTGTCTTCGACTTTGTGCTTTTTGGAGTAATGTGAGCTTGCAGCTGCTTCCTTTCAACTGCTAGTGGGGATGTGACTTGACTGGGTGGGGGCTTGGCTGTGTTCTGATTGGCTGGGGGTGTGTTCTCATTGGTTAGGGGTTTGGCTCTGTTCTGATTGGTTGGGGGGTTGGCTGTGTTCTGATTGGCTGGGGGTGTGTTCTGTTCAGGTGGGGGCTTGGTTGTGCTCAGGTTATTCTTAGTAGCTGGGGATTTGAGCTGGTGAGCTGTGATCCTGTTGTTCGGTTTCGCGTTCATGGTCGTGCCACATCTTCATGGTGGGCATCAGTTCGCTTCATGTATAGGTCGGAGGGGTTTGAAGCGGGTAGTGATGCAGCTGCGGTACGGCTTCTGGTCCGTGGTCATGCCTCATCTTCTGTGTGGGTGTGAGTCTGCTTTCTACATGGAAGTGTGGTGGTGGCATCTTGTGTGGCCCTCGTGGGTGTGGGTCTGGTTTCATTCTTCATGTTAGGTACTTGTTTGTTAATGAGGGCGGGTTTCCAAATGGCTGGTAGGCTGGAGGTATCATCTTGTTTATTCATGCTGTGTGGGCGTTCTTCTTTCTCTATGGCTTCTCTGATTATTCTGTTGTTGAAGTGTTCGGTTTTGGCGATAGTTCTGGTCTTTTTAAAGTTAATCTCATGTCCTGTGGCTTTGAGGTGTTTGTTGGACCAGGGAAGAGGTCGGTTCTTCTTTTTTGATTGGGTTCTTATGTTCTTCAATGCGTGCACTTATTCTTCTGTTGGTTTGTCCAATTTCGTATACTCCCATGCACCACCTGCACCACCACATACATCCAACACCTCACTGTGAGTCTCACAGACGGACAAAATCAGTAGCCTGATGATGGCAGATGAGATTCTGCCGAAACGTTGCTACAACTTTAAAAGCACAACTACAATGACGTGGGAAAATACCCAAACAAAGCTGAATACCATATATGTGTGTGTGTGTGTGTGTGTGTGTGTGTGTGTGTATTATGTATATATGTATATATATACACACACACACATATATATATATTAAGAACATAGTGTGTATTTTAAGAATGTACTAAGCAGAATTCAATTGGAAATTATGTACTATAATGAATGTTATAATTTTAAAGGCATAAGTTGAAGTTTAAATAAGAGTTGAATGGATAAAATTAAAAGATATAAAGGTGTCATACTCCAATTAGTAATTACAGGGGAAAATTTGTTTAATGAGAAAAGATAATTTGAAATTGAAACAGGACAGACAAAAGTATAAATATAATGATTAGAAAGACACTGAAACTTAGAAAAAGATATATAATTGAATTTAGACATGAGACAATTAAAAATAAAGCTGAGAAAACCAAGGGAGGGGAAAAATTATGGAGAAAATGTTAAAATAGTAATAAGATATGGAATAGAACACAAAGATGAATATGAAATTGAGTCTGTGTCTGTATGGAGAAGTGATAACCCGGGTTCATGCTATTCCTAAAACAAGATGTTTTATTTGTATTATGTTTTTGTGAGAACCCAAATAAAATTTATATTAATAAAGAAATGGTGTAGGGTCTGCTTGGGAGGTGAGCTGGACTACAGGGTCCCTTCCAACTCTGTTAATCTGTATCTAAATGTACAAATTCTCACCAAGTATATATGCAAGGGCTGCATCTGATTGTGAAATTTTATGAGATGCATATGTCCAGGTTTATACATACCTATTCTTGAATGGACATGTGTGCACACTTACATAGGTACACGTACACAAACACACACAACACACACACTTTTTCTCACTGTGAGGTCCTTGGTGCTCTCTGAGCTTGGTTGATTTCTTGCAGACGTTTCATTACCCATCTAGGTAGCATTATCAGTGCTAGAAAGAATAATGTTTATATATGTCTATAAACAGACACACCATTCTCATATAACACTGAAGTTACCTAGCTGGGTAATGAAACGTCCACAAGAAAACAACCAAGCTCTGAGAACATCAAAGACCATCCAATACGTAATTTCAGGTTATTTTCCTTTATATTTAGGAATTTATGTTTAAGACAGACCTGCTTGTTTATGTATTAGAGAAGAGGCTACAAATAGCTTAAAAACAATAAATATCCAATAAAAATCATCCCCGGAGGAAGCCTTTTTTAAGGATGGGGAGTTGTAAGAGGTTGATGCTTGAAATCTCCATGTAAAATAGAACCAGTTTCTGCCCATGTTGTGAAGACACATAATGGCACACCATTTAAGATGATGGGGGCCTATGCTTCTGTTATTTGTACCAAAATAGAATAAAATAGAATAGAATAGAATAGAATAGAATAGAATAGAATAGAATAGAATAGAATGGAATGGAATGGAATGGAATGGAATGGAATGGAATGGAATGGAATGGAAGGGAATGGAAGGGAATGGAATGGGATAGAATAGAATAAGAATAGAGTAGAGTAGAGTAGAGTAGAGTAGAGTAGAGTAGAGTAGAGTAGAATAAGGGAATAGAATAGAATAAGGGAATAGCATAGCATAGAATAGAATAGAATAGAATAGAATTAGAATAGAATAGCACAGCGGAGGGTGGGAATAAAGGGGGAGGCAGGGGAAGGATAACCTGTTGGTACAAAGTGGGTGGGTGGGTGAGCGGGAGTGTGCGGGTGCGTGCATGGGCATGGACCGATGGCGGTCCATGTTTTTTTCTTTCCCCAAGCCGGGAAACTTGGACAGAGGGTAGGTGGGTAGGGGTAAAACAGAACAGGCTTGCACTCTTACTCCGGTTGCAATCCGGATTAAGGAGTCACCTGCACCCACCCACTCACCCACTCTGGGGTCTGGGACACATACCCCCAGCAGCCTTCTGTAGCTTGGCAAGCATGGAGTCATAATTGGGATTAGGGGTCGTGGGTGGGTGGGGAAATGGCATGCACCCTTCCCCCCCCCGCTCCACTCGGACTTGCTTGGGCCGGTCCCTCTGGTGCAGCGGGCTCAATGGGGTGGACCTGCGGGGCTGGCACCTTTCTAGCAGCTGTGGTGGCACGTTTGAAAAGTAGAGCAAAGCCAGAGGTCAGTCATTTTTGCTGCAAAGAATCACAAAATCTGGACTGTGCACAAGAAGGGACACACATGTCAATGCAATTCAATGCAACCCAGTCACATGACCACCAAACCACACCTACCCAGCCATGTGACCACCAAGCCACACCCACTCAGTCATGTGCCCACCAAGCCATGCCCACCCAGTCACATGACCATTAAGCCATACCTTCAAATTAGGTCAAACCCACAGAAATTTGAATCCTACCCCTGGGTGGGGGGCACTGAGGATGAGTTTGTAGCACCAAGGGAGCGGTGGACTTGAAAAGTTTGGGAACCAGTGGAATAAGGGAATAAGGAATAGAAGAGAGGAGAGGAGACTAGAGGAGAGGAGAGGAGAATAAGGGAATAAGGAATAGAATAGGAGTGGAGTGGAGTGGAACAGAACAGAACAGAATAGAATGAATTCTTTATTGGCCAAGTGTGGTTGGACACACAAGGAATTTGTCTTTGGTGCAAATGCTCTCAGTATACATAAAAGAAAAGATACATTTGTCAAGAGTCAAGAATCATAAGGTGCAACACTTAATCATAGTCATAGGGTACAATAAGCAATCAAATCATACTAGGAAACAGTCAATATAAATCGTAAGGATACAAGCGACAAAGTTACAAGTGGGAGGGGATGGGTGATAAGGAGTGATGAGAAGATTAATAGTAATAGTAATACAGACTCTGTAAATAGTTGGACAGTGTTGAGGGAATTATTTGTTTCGCAGAGGGATGGAGTTTGAGGGGGAAACTCCGTTTGTGTCTAGTTGTTCTGGTGTGCAGTGCTCTATAGCATCGTTTTGAGGGTAGAAGTTGAAACAGTTTATGTCTGGGATGTGAGGGGTCTGTAGATGTTTTCACAGCCCTTCCTAGCAAAACATCCAGCAATACGATGGGGACCAAATTAGAGTAATCACATTCCCTTAAGTCTTTGAGTTCCCTCCCACAGCTCACCTTTGCCTTACCTGTTGCCAATAGCGAGCCACTTCAGGTAAGTTCAACGCCTCGCAAAGGTAAACCAAATTCAGAACATCTTTTTGGAAACAGCTCCCGCCAAATCCTGTGGGGACAAAAACAGGAATTGAATCTCACTTTCAAGAAGGACAGTTTTTTAAAAAGAACATTTTCAAGTACGTCTCCCTTCTTCCTAGAATGGCCTTTCGCCTTTGTCTACCTGAGGTGAACAGATTTAAGAAATATGGGGCGTCTCTTCTGCATTTGCTCCACATTTGTGGGACTGCCTGAACGAACCTTTCCTTAAGCGCACATTTAATACGATATCCCATTTCTGTACAGGTAGTCCTTGACTTACAACAGTTCACTTAGTGGCCGTTTGAAGTTACAGTGGCACTTATGACTGTTTTTCACCCTTAGGACCGCTGCAGCATCCCCATGGTCGCGTGGGTTACATTCGGACGCTTGGCAACGGGTTCATATCCTGCTGCGCCCAGTGTTTACTACCTACCATGTTTCCCTAAAAATAAGACCCTGTCTTATAATGTTTGTTGCCACCAAAAAAGGCACCAGGTCTTATTTTCGGGGGACATCATCCACTGACTAACCTTATTTTCGTGCGTTGCGCACGGCCTCCTTTTCGCTGTCAGAGGCCTTCTTCTTCTGTGGCTGGCAAGGCTTTCCTGAAGGCCTCTGCAGCCGATAACTGAGCACCGGATCGATCCGGAGCTTTGTTATCACTTACAGGGGCTGTGATGACCCAGGGCATAGCACAAAAGCAACAAAGTCCACAAAAATATGTAAAGTCCCTTTAATACCCCCAACTTGGCCCCCAATGTCCAGTTATCATTGGCTGGAGAAAAAACTCTCCCGAAAACAGTTTTTAAAGGGGAGAAATTTAATCCAAACCAAAAGTACATATAAATTATAAATAAAACCCAACACAAACCACGTTGCAGCAATTAAGCAGACAGGGCAGGATAAGGAATTGCAGACTTTAAAAGATAACGAAACACACAGAGTTGCAAGGATGACAGAACCCAGATAAGACTTGACAAACCAAAATATTTCACATTTTGCTTCCAGCAACTTTGCTGTGTGCAGTTTGCCCTTTTAAAGTTTTCACAGCTGCAGCCAATGAAGGGGATCAGGGCCCTTTCCTCCCCCGTAAAGCACACAATTCATGTTGCTCCCTTCTCTGTTCCTCCCTGCATGCCCTAAGATGAAGAGGGGACGGGCCTGGGTCTTCCTCTGAATGCCCAGCCAGACTGTGCCCTTCCCCAGTTTCCTCCACAACCACTGGAGCCACACTCCTACTCCCTGTCTGCTGTTCCACCTCTCCCTCAGAATCAGATTCCAACAGGGGCATGACAGAGACCTTCAGGAAAGCCTTGCCAGCCTTGCCGGATGCAGAAGAAAGGGCCAGCCAAGCAGCTGTCAGGGTGTGCGAGGCCTGGCTACAACTGTCCAAAGGTAAGTAGTAGGGCAACTCCATACACACCCATCCCCATCCTAGCTTAATTTTTTCCCGTCCACTCTGGAGTGGGTGGGATCTTAATTAGGGCTTATTTTGGGAGTAGGGCTTATATTGGGTGCACATGTAAAAAAAATCAGGCTAGGACTTACTTTCGGGGTAGGTCATATTTTCAGGGAAACACGTTATTTATAGCATCTCCTTCATGTACTATTTATTTAATATTGGTATTCCTTTTATAAGATTCAGAAATCACTCAAATTAAAGTGAAGTCTGTTTAGTGACCGTTCAAAGTTAGAACAGCACTGTAAAAAGTGACTTAGAATTGGTTTTTTTTCACACAACCCCCACAGCAGCCCCGTGGTTTCCAAATTTGGACGCTTGGCACAACTGAACTCATATTTATGACACTTATATGTATGATGTCCCGGGGTCACGTAATCCCCTTTTTATGACCTTCTGACCAGCAAAATTCCACAGGGAAGCCCGATTCACTTCACAGCCATGTGACTAACTTAACAACGGCAGTGATTCACTTAACAATGGCAGTGATTCACTTAACAAATGTGGCAAGGCAGGTCATAAAACAGGGCAAAAATGTACTTGCTCACTTAGCCACAGAAAAATTGGGCTCAACTATGGACGTAAGTCGAGTAATACTGTCATGCCATACCATATAGCTTTATAATATACTATTGTTGCCCTCTAGCACCATGTAGTGGCTGGAGAGAGGAATTTGCCCCAAGTATATTGTTTTGAAGCTGACCCAACCCATTTTACCCATCAGCCTGCACTGTCAAACCAAGGGCATGCTGGGAAGCCAGACTCTATTCCCTTTAGGATTTGGAGAAGGCAGAAGCACAATGAATAATCCATCTTAATCTGTGGCACATGATCATCCAAGGACAAATCCGTATCCCACACACACAGAGCATCGCTGGTGAGATTTAAATTGCTCGTAGTTATTGTTATGTTCAGCAATAACTCAATACTGTCCATCTTGTATTTGGTTCCCATTGTATGTATCCCTATTTTCCCCAGCTTCACCATAACCTGTTCTTTCAATAAAGCATCCACATCTATGCACATGGTCTGTTTTATTGGAGGATAGGTGGGTTTAGCTGCATGTCAACCTGCATACATACATGTAGTGGGGACAGAACAAATACCCTGCACTATAGAAGCCAGGCTTATATAGATGTTTGCCTTTCAGGGCAGCTTAGGAATAATTTTAACTAAACTCCTTGGATTTCTCACAACTAGAATGACACCACGCTTCAGAACTTACCAACGCTGGCCTTCAAAAACTTGTTTCCAATTCTTTGATCCATTCCGATGGCTCTGGCCACCTCTTCGACATCGGCTCCCGTGGCTTCACACAGGGCACTGATGGAGTTGATACTGGAAATCCTCTGAGCGAGGAAAGCGTTGGCTGCCTTGAAACAAACAGAAAGCAAAGCACAACATTGTTCCAGTTGAAATGCAGGAACCAGGCAACAAAGCTAACCCACCGGGGTCCCTTCCAACTCTGTTCTTCTGTAAGAACTTTGAATGGATGTTAAATGAAAAGATTGTAAATCGAGGACTACCGGTGGGCCATTCTATGATACCAACCAGCTTGGAGAGCTCCGAAGACCACGTATTCGTGGTCAGGATCTTCTCTCGGGGCACCCACTGCTCGTAGACGGCACTCAACGCCCGGACGGCTTTTTGCCCCTCGGGGGTCTCGTCTCCCCCTATCAATACGCGGTCTGGATTCTTGAGGTCGTTGACAGCCGTGCCCTCCGCTAAGAATTCCGGGTTGGACAAGACCTGCGAGCCAAGGACAAAGACCGATTTCCAGGCGCACAGATGAGAAGCACCTCGCTTCGGTTCCCGATTCTCAATATTTTACCTGCAGATTTAAATTTGGTTTGGTGTTGGCGTCGAATATGCGGCGGATGCTCTCCGCAGCCCGCACAGGTACGGTGCTTTTCTCAGTCACAATTTTATAACCGTTGGAGTTCTGCACGATCCGTCTTGCGCAAGCCTCAATATATTTCAGGTCCGCAGCCCGGCCTTTCCCCATTCCGTAGGTCTTCGTGGGCGTATTAACCTAGGTTAAGAGATTGCTTGAAAGAGGAGACATTCTCCGGAAAAACCACCTGTTACTTACTGGGCTTTAGGAACAACTTTAGATCACTAAGAAAATTGTGATCTTATTTTTGTTAAGAGCTGGAAAAACACTTAGTGCATCTGAAGTCCTTCACTTTCAAGTATTGTCAGTTTGTCAGAATCCACACTCTACCGCCAAAGTTTGCCCGCCCATAGGGGTTAATTTATTGAAATGTTCATTGTTCCAGCGCATGCATGTGTGCCGGCCAGCTGCTTTTCGCACACGCGGGAGCGCCAGAAACTGGAAGAGTCAGCTGGTCTTTGCGCATGCATGCGCATTAGAAACTGGAAGACCAAGTGGCCTGTGTGCATGCATGTGCCAGGAAACTAAGCTCATAGTTTCTGGCACGCATGCGCATTCCCGTTTCAGCACTTGGTGCCAAAAAGGTTAACCAGCATTGTTATAGCATCTTAAAAATACAGAACCATCCTTTGAATAAAATAATTTAACCATTCCTGCTTTATCTTCCTTGCCATGGAAATAGTATGTATTTCTATTTTCTTAATACTTTCTTAATACTTTGTGAACTGTCATCGTTTTTATTAACAAGGTTCACTGTATTCTTACTGCAAGAGAATTTTATTATTATTATTTTATTCAAAGATGAAAATATATATGGATATTCATTTGGATATCACTTCTGGATTTTGCGCTTGTGATTTAAAAAAAAAATGAAACTGACTTTGGTTTTGTTGCTCAGAAAAAAATATCGTTATACAAATGGCTAGTTATATATTAATGTATAAAAGCAAAAAGTTGAGGTTGCTCTGTTTTTATTTTCAACTGTGCTAAGAGTTGGAAGTCATGCCTTTTTTCTTTCTTTCTCCTCCCTTATATCTCACATCCCCATTTCCCCACTCCTTTTCCTTCCCTTAATTTCCTCTTTTATTTGTATTTTATATAATAAAACAAATGATCTTTAAAAAAAAAATACAGAACCATCCTGAAATTCTACATACATATAGGGCAGAGGTCTCCAAACTTGGCAACTTTAAGACTTGTGGGTTTCCACTCCCAGAATTCTTCAGGAGTTGAAGTCCACAAGTCTTAAAGTTGGCAAGTTTGGGGACCCCTATTATAGGGTCTCCCCTACGGATAGTGGGGAGCGATGTTGATGGGTGTGTAAAATGAGTAAGAGTTTTTTTACAACTTTCCAGTTGCCATTATGAGGATTTTGATTCTGCTCCCACCCATCCAATTCCCAGCAGAATTGTATGCCAGAATTCCTACTTCTAAGGAGTTACTTCCTTTTAGCAGGGATAATGTAGAGCTAAATCAAGAAAAATGTAATTTTTTACAAGTTTTTTTTATATTATTCAGAAAGTTAAAACAAAAGCTCCTAAAAGGATTTTTTTTTTGCAAAAACAAAATAAAATTAGACAAAACATTTTAAAAATTGTCTGATTTTGTTTTGTTTAAGCAAAATGTAACTTCTTGTATTGCAAAAAGGGGCGTATCTAAATGCCTCTCGTGAACAACATATATAAATTTGGAACCTAAGTGTCCTCTTTTTAAATTCCAAAATATGTTGTCTTCTGTTGCTTAATGGAGAATAATTCCCAATGAATTTAGAGGGATTTCTGTCATTGTCAATTAATTAAACTATGCATTATTAGCACCAAACATGGAATCTGGAACACAATCCTTTCTTAACCCCACTTTTCAAAGTAATTCTGGAAAACCTATCATTGAATGAGAGTAGATGATCTGTAATTAAAGGTAAAGGTTCCTGTAGCAAATACGTCGTTCTGGCTCTGGGGTGTGTGTGTGCTCATCTCTGTGTCAAAGGCAAAGAGCCAGCACTGTCCGAGGACTCTCCATGGTCATTTGGCCGGCATGACTAAATGCCAAAGGTGCATGGAACGCTATTACCTTCTCACCAAAGTGGTCCCTATTCTTCTACTTGCATTTTTATGTGCTTTTGAACTGCTAGGTTGGCAGAAGCTGGGACAAATAATGGGAATTCATTCCATTACGCAGCGCTAGGGATTCGAACTGCTGAACTGCTAACCTTTCTGATTGACAAGCTCAGCCTCTTAGCCACTGAGTCACAGGCATCCCCAATATTCTCCTTTTTAAACTAACTGTTCTTCTGGAACTGACCAATGGAAGTTTTTACCTGGTACCATAATTCCCCTCCTGATCGTCTTTGTCCAATGAATTTGGAAGCTGAGTAGAAATATTGCTGCCATTTGTGATTAACTGAGTTTCTCCTCCTGATTTTCTCCCGTTTCCCACCGATCTGAACTTTTTAAAAGGTCAAATTAATTACTTACAGAAATGAATACCAGATCGGCTTCTTTGATAGCATCATCAATGTTGGTGGAGAAAAAGAGATTCTTCCCTCTGCAAGATTCTACTACCTCTTTAAGTCCTGGCTGGAAAAAAGAAAGTCAATAAATAAAGCATTTTCAATGGGTTTTATTCAAGAAGAACATGGCTCAAAGGGATCAATAAATACATAAAAATCAAAATTAAAAAAGCAACTTCATTCCTTCACTGTACATCAACAGAGGCTTGCGAGGTCCTTGGTACTCTCTGAACTTGGTTATTTTCTTACAGACGTTTCACTACCCAAATAGGTAACATCAGCAGTGCTAGTAAGGAGTGGGGTACGGGGCAAGCCACCTGTAAGCGAGGAAACAGCGAGGAAACCACTAAGCTCAGAGAACACCATGGAGTCTCAGTTCTCCTCCTTCACTCTGCAAGCCACAATCCCCTTTTAGCACTGATCATGTTACCTAGTTGGGTAATGAAACGTCTGCCAGAAAACCACCAAGCTCAGAGAGCATCACAGACCACTTCCTCCACACTTTCCTAATGTCTATGCAAAAGGACAGCCATTCAAAACTTGTCATCAACCTAATTCCTATTCTGAAAACAACATTTATTGAGTGAGCTTGTCCTTATTCTGTTCTGCCCCATGGGCAGTTATGAAGGTGTCATGCCCCTGTCGGAGTCTGACTCAGAGGGGGAGGCTGAGCAGCTGGAAGGGAGTGGGAGTATGGCTCCACTGGCTGTGGAAGAAACTGGGGAAGGGCACAGTCCGGTTGGGCAGAGCAGGGAAGAGGTAAAGCAAGGGAGAGGGAAATCAGAGGAAGACCCAGGCCCACCCCCTTTTCATCCTAGGGCACGCAGGAAGGAATGGAGAAGGGAGCAATGTGAGTTGCATGGCTTATGGGTGAGGAAACGGCCCTGATACCCTTCATTAGCTGCAGCTGGGGACACAGTGTTTAAAAAGGGAAGCTGCACACAGCAAAGCTATTGGGAGCAAAGCATGAATTATCTTGTATCGTCGAGGCTTATTTGGGTTCATGGCGTCTTCCCAACTGTGTGTGTTTTGCTGGGCTTTCAAGTCTGCAATTCCTTCTCCTGCCCTGTCCAGTTAATTGCTGCAGTGTGGTTTGTGTGGATTTTAAGTTACAGTTTGTATGTACTTTGTTTTCGGACTGAATTTCCTCCACTTAAAAATTGTTCTTGGGAGAGTTTTTTTCTCCAGACAAAGATAACCTGGACATTTGGGGCAAAGCTGGAGGTATTAAAGGAACATTTCTTGCTTATTTGACTGTATTGCCTTTGTGCCATGCCCTGGGTCATCACAGAAGGTGTAACAGGAGGTTCTTTTGATAGTCATCCTGGAACAGTACATTAAAATGATTAACAATAAGAACAGATTTCAAAAAGGTAGCAGCAGTGTTGCAGGAATCTAGACGCGTGAAATGCAGCATAAAAACACCAGAACAAAAAAGTAAGGATGGAAAATATTACTGAGCCCACTATACCTCATAAATGGGAAGGATGTCAGAATTCCAGGCCCCGATTCGAGCTTCGTTGACATCAACCACGGTGACTTGAATTTTGGGGCACATCTGAGCAATAACACTGCATGTTGGCCCACCAACATAGCCAGCACCAATACAGCAGATTTTCTTAATTTCAAACATGACCAATCTGGTGAGAATTAAGAAATAAATTGGGACGGGGTCTATTAGAACAGAATTTTAGAATAGAACAACAACTATATTGTCACTTTAAAGGTACACGAATCAGCATACCTTAAAACGAAATCTCGTTGCATTCAGTTCTCAAAAGATAACCATTACATGTGTGTGTGTGTGTGTGTGTGTGTGTGTGTGTATCTATATCTATATCTATCTATCTATCTATCTATCTATCTATCTATCTATCTATCTATCTACTATGACGTGGGAAAATACCCGAGCAAAGCCGAATGCCATACATGTAAGTACCCGCGAAAACTTAAGAAAAAATATATATATATATACATACATACACATACACACACATACATACATACATACACCCATATATGGAGATATATGACACAGAGAAACATCACAGTCTAGTTTGAATGTATACACATACATAGCAGTACCTCATATAGAAAGTCTGTACAGAGAGTGGTGAGGATAACGGAGATTATAGGAAGCTTACCCCATTATTCAGGACACTGCTTATAAGTGCTATGTGCTTAGAATTCAAAGCAAAGATTTGAAACTGGATTTGTTTCTTGCTTAGTTCCAAGAAAACACAACATTTACCAGTTGCCATTATAATCAGAATAATCAATTATGATTGCTGTAATAATAAATTATATTTCTTCTTCTGTCCTGGTTACTTTTTTACAGAGGCATGATTGAGATCATTTTAACAAACTGCATCGCTGTTTGGTTTTATGGCTCCAATGTCTCGGATAGAAAGTCCATACAGAGAGTGGTGAGGACAGTGGAGATTATAGGAAGCTCGTTTCCCATTATCCAGGATACTGCCTATAAGCACTTTGTGCTTAGAGCTCAAAGCATTGTTAGAGACCCCACACACCCACTCCTCACAGTCTGTTTCTGTCGCTCCCTTCTAGGAGGAGGTTTTGAAGTATCTCTAGCAGGATTACTAGGTTGTGTAACAGCTTTGTTCCTTAAGCCATCTGTCTTGTAAACTTGCAAGATTCTTTTTTCCCCGCCATGTATAGAATGTGTATCAGTGGAGACAGAAGAACTAGCTTTAAAAGGGCCTCTGCTGATCAGCAACTTGCCTCCACAGTGCCACGCCTGCCCTCAATTTTGGATCCTTTTGGAACAGATAAACAGAGAAGGGTTCTTAATTCCCTACAACAGAGTTCTCTAAACTTGTTCTGACCCAAACCCTTTTCCAATAAAACAAACACGAACCAAAGGGAAGAGAAACCTTTTAATGACTCTTATGAATCCCTGGTTAAAAGGCTGCTGCAAACTAATTAACTTTGATAAACAGAAGCCTCACCAAAACTGTGCGAGGCTGCCAAGAATAACAGATAAGGTTACCTAGAGATATTTTACAACACAAGAGTCTTTAAGTACCAACTTAAGACACTGCAATGTCCACAAGGCTTGAGTTTCAGAACGTCTTTGCTTCCTGCAAAGAATGTCCAATTCACAGCTGGCTTTTATCTTCTTGAAGGAGGGGCCATTACCTTGCAGCCTTACTCCTGAGTCACCCATGCTGCTGTAGCTACTCTTTCCTGCGAGCAGCCCTGCGCACACTTGGCACAGGCTCCTCGGGAATCTCATCGCTGCCAGCCTCCACAATCTCTGAAGGTAGCAGTCCCCTCCCTGGTGGTCCTGGCCCCTCATCTGAGTCCTCGCTGTCCTCAGCCATCCACACCTGCTGCCGGCTAACTACAACAAAACTTGGCAACTTTAAGACTTGTGGACTTCCAACTCCCAGAATTCTCCAGCCAACATTGAGTTTGCCAATTTTGGAGAGCCATGCCCTAAAATAACCAAGTCAATTACTTAATGATTACAACACTGAGAAGGATCATACAAAGCCCCATTTTTCAGACTATAGGTACTCAACCTACAACCACAATTGAGATCAAAATTTATCTTGCTTTAATATTTAATATTACACGTTTTGACCGCAGCAAGAATTGTATACACACAGTAGTGGAAGAAGGGAAACACCCCGTTAAGAGGATATGATAAGGAAGATGCTAGACTGTGCAGAAATGGACAGACTCACAGTAAAAAAAAAGATATACAGAATACTACTCAACATGGAATAGGTTTTATCAATGGTTAGAAACACGAGGTAGAAGTTGGAAGGCGAAAGAATCAGGTGAGGGAGACTTGGAAAGAGACACTGTCTGTATTATCGGTAGAGGAATGTAAGTATTAGAATGATAGAGGAGTTGACATATGATACGATGGTCAGAATTTTTTTTGTACAAAAATTTGTATATATACATTTGCATATACATTATTACTTCTGTTTTATGGCAATTGGAATGCCACAGCCCATTACACTGTATTCAATATATTTATAAGTAAGCAATAAAAAATATTCTAAAAAAATATATCTTGCCAAGTGAGAAATTTGTGCAGTGCGTTTTGCTCCATTTTACGACTTTTCTTGCCACGTGGTTAAGTGAATCACTGCAGTTGTTACATTAGTAACATGGTTGTGAAGGAAATCTGACTTCCCCCATGGGCTTTGCTTGGAGGGAATCATATGACCCTGGGGCACTGCAACGGTCATAAATAGGAACCACTTATCAAGTTAAGATAACAGATAATCCGAGTTAGAAGGGACCTTGTAGGTCATCTAGTCCAACCCCCTGCCCAAGTGGGAGACCCTACACCATTTCCGACAAATGGCAGTCCAATTTCTTCTTGAAAATCTCAAGTGATGGCGCTCCCACAATTTTCCAGAGAAAGCTGTTCTGTGGGTTGATCGTTCTCACTGTCAGAAAGTTTCTCCTTATTTCCAGGTTGAATCTCTCCTTGTTCAGTTTCCCTCCATTATTCCTCGTCTGGCCTTCTGGGGCTTTAGAAAATAGATTGATCCCCTGTGGCAGCCCTTCAAATATTGGAAGGCTGCTATCCTGTCTCCCCTGGTCCTTCTCTTCCCTAGACTAGCCATATCCCAGTTCTTGCAATCGTTCTTTGTATGTTTCAGCCTCCAGTCCCCTAATCATCTTGCTTGCTCTTCTCTGTACTTTTTCTAGGGTCTCAACATCTTTTTTATAGTGTGGTGACCAAAACTGAATGCAGTATTCTAGGTGTGGTCTTACTAAGGTTTTATAGAGTGATATTAGTACCTCCCTTGTTCTCAATTGTATCCCTCTGTTAATGCAATTTAGGATTGCATTGGCTTTTTTGGCTGCTGCAGCAAAGTTTTCGTAAATCACGGTACTGCAACGGTCAAAAGTGTGAAAAACGATCGAAAGTCACTTTTTCCAGTGCTGTTGTAACTTCGGTCACTAAACAAACTGTTGTAAGCCGAGGACTACCTGTACTGAATTATAAACCATGAAAAAAAAAGAAAGAAATGAAGTTCGGACAGGCTCCCATTGACTTGGTAAGCAGCAGCATTTTGAGGAAATACGGTAACGATCCCCACAATAAAACGCCTTCCTTGCAGCCCCTCCTCTTTTGGGAAGCAGTTGGTTAAGGAGTCACTTCCCTTCCCCCAAGACAGCATTTTTTCTCTCTCTCTCCTTTTTCTTGCAAATACAAGGAAGAAACCTCTGAGAAGGGAGGAGTGGGAGATTGCCCAATTGAGGCACCCTCCTCTCAACGGAATCTGGGTGGATTTCAACACTGGTTGGCCTGGTGGATTAGACATTCTTGTCGCTGATTAATCCCTTCAAATGGCAAACATCCTTCAGTTTTCTTCAAGGGGGAGAGGGTGAAAAGGAGGGCTGGACTGGATTTACACACGTTCCCAGGCGGAAGATTCACTTACTATGGCAGAAGAGAGTTGGAAAGGACCTTGGAGGTCTTCTAGTCCAGCCCCAGTTCAAGCAGAAGACCCCATAGTACCATTCTGGACAAATGGCTGCCCAATCTCTTCTCAAAAACCTCTAAATGATGGAGCAGCCACAGCTTCTGTTCCACTGAGTAATTATTCCCACTGCTGGGAAATTCCTCCTTCGTTCTAGGATCTCCCCTCAGTTTCCACCCATTGCTTCTTATCCTATCTTCAGGTACTTTGGAGAATAGCTTGACCCCCACTTCTTTGTGGCAGCCCTTTCAAATATTGCAAAACTGCTATCATGTCACCTCTAATCCTTTTCAGTAGACTAGAAATATCCAATTCCTACAACTGTTCTTCCTACGACCTCTGCCCCCTTCCTAATCTTTGCTGCTCTTCACACTTTCTGGAGTCTCAACTCTACTGAGTAAGGGTTTCCCTCTGTGGATCCCACTGGATTTCAAAAAGTTACACCACCCTCCCCCAGTAATCTCATTAACTTAACGGATCTGAAGGTCACGTAACTTCCTTTCGACCCAATTAAGTCACCCTGCTGTTATTATCTGCTGTTTAGCCATTTCTTAGAATACAAGAATCACCAAGGCTGACCTAATCCAGCATTTTATATTCTACATACCAGTACGTGCTTCCAGATCAAATAGTTCTGGATTTGTGATTAAAATCAGCATTTCAATCCAAGTCTGTCAATCAGAAACCAGAAGCTCTGAACTATTTATTTATTTGCAGCAATCAACAGATCTAGTAATACTGGTCAGCATGAATCCAAAATGTTCAATTCATCCCATTGTTGCCTCATAAGTCAGAGGCGAAATATGTTCTCCAGATGTTATTGGGTTGTAGTAACTTCTGTTCACCCTTACCATAGCAAAGACCAATAGAGATTTTAACATCTGGGAAGACAGCACTTTCAGGAAAGACAGGATGATTCCTTATTTATTTATTTTTGGATAGGAAGGAAAAAAGCTACGAGGACATGGCTTTCCTTAAGGCCTGTCTTACTGATTGACCACAAATATGGAAACTTACCAAATATGGTAAGAAATGAAGCAAACTCTGCTATTAAAGAAGGAATATAAATGCCTTTCTTTATAACTTTTTGAAATAAAGCATAGCGGGTCGACAATGGAATGCTAAATCTTGAACTTAACTATGAGATCTCAGTAACTCTTGGTCAATAAACATGGATATTCATTGCGCTTGGAACCAGACATGGTGGCTGGAGAAAAAAATTCTTCTTTGGCACTCAATTATGTCTTTCATTTGCGGTCCAGCCACAGGTCTCAATTCCTAAAAAAAAATCTTTATTTCATCATAAGCAAGTTACTGTATAAAGGAGAACAATCTTAAGTTTCCATCTATTTCAACTGCATGAAAAAAAAATAGGGCTAATATTGTAGGGATCAGAAACACAAGATTAGAGTGATTTTATTATCATTCCTTCTTATAATTACAATTATAACCCTGAAAATGTTTTTTTTCACGCAACCTATAGAATGTTAATAGCAAACTACAAACCATCTTAAATCCCAGTTGTGCTGGTGTAGAGATTTCTAGTGCTCCTGAATAGTTTGTCACCCACAAAAAGATTTATGTCTTTTTCAATGGATTCCAGACCTACACAATTTGCTTAAGGGACCTTGAAATACCATCCTAAATATATCCAATACAGAACCTGGGGAAGAAAAATGATTTATCTTCATTTTTCCCTAGCCCTTAATACCCACTCCTCCAATGTCACAGGACTTGTTCTAAGAATAAAAACGCCCTGTCCTCGAAAGAAAAATCAGGATAGAAACTAGAAGTACTAGGACTTGTTCAAAGAATTAAAAAACCAGGATAGAAACTAGTGGTCTAGCAACGCTGTAGCACTCAGGCAAGGATACAATAGACAATACGGTAAAACAAACACAGTACTGAAAATTAATGAAGACAACATGCAGATGACTTTAAAAAGAGTCTTTTGGAAATTATAGATTGCTTTAAAACAACCTCTAGGAAAGGAAGGAGGGCTGCCTGCTACATATTCTTTCTGAACTCAATGATCGCAGAGCCAGGGAGGATAATTATTCCAGTTTAAACAGATTGAATCAATGAAGGATGCAGAATAAATTGGCTCATCCATGAGGTCTTAAGAGAGGGGAACCCCGTTTTATAATCCCCTCCAAAACAAGCATGATTTCCCTTCCACATTTCCATGGGTGGATGGGAGACCAAAGCAGCTCCACAATAAACGTCTTTTGGGAGCACCAATCCAGACAGTCTTGAGCCTCGGGCCTCTCACTTAGGCTGGGAAATTCCCAGAAGGAATGAAATCCGGGGTGTGGAAAGCGTGGAAGAGAAAGCATCCCGCCTCCAACCCGCCACCCCACATCTTTCCTTGCAGCCTCTTGCCCCACATCACAGGAAAAAGAGTCTGGGGAGGGAGGGAGACCCACCTCAGCCAGAGAAATGGAGGAAATGGGATGTTTTAAAAAAGGAGGGGAGAGAGAGAGAGAAAGGGGGAGAGAGAGAGAGAAAGAAAGAAAAGAAAGATTCACCTCAGCCAGAGAAATGGAGGAAATGAGATGCTTTAAAGGAAGAGAGAGAGAGAAAGAGAGGAAAGAGAGAAAGAAAGAAAGAAAGAAAGAAAGAAAGAAAGAAAGAAAGAAAGAAAGAAAGAAAGAAAGAAAGAAAGATTCACCTGAGCCAGAGAAATGGAGGAAATGAGATGTTTTAAAGGGGGAAGGGGAGAAAGGAGAGAGAAAGATGGAAAAGAAGAGAGAGAGAGAGAGAGAGAGAGAGAGAGAGAGAAAGAAAGAAAGAAAGAAAGAAAGAAAGAAAGAAAGAAAGATTCACCTGAGCCAGAGAAATGGAGGAAATGAGATGTTTTAAAGGGGGGAAGGGGAGAAAGGAGAGAGAGAGAGACAGATGGAAAGAAAGAGAAAGAAAGAAAGAGGGAAAGAAAGAAAGATTAGCCTCAGCCTGAGAAATGGAGGAAATGAGATGTTTTAAAGTGGGGGAGGGGAGAAAGAAGAGAGAAAGATGGAAAGAAAGAGAAAGAGAGAGAGAGGAAAGAAAGAAAAAGAAAGGAGAGATGGAAAGAGTGAAAGAAAGGACCCACCTCAGCCAGAGAAACTGAGGAAACAGGACGTTTTAAAGAGGAAGGGAGGGAGGGGAAAGAAAGAGAGATGGAGAGAGTGAGAATGAGAGAGAAAAGGGAGGGAAGGAAGCGCCTCCCCCGCTTCACACACACCGCACAGCCAGCCAGCCTGTCTCCCTCCCTCCCCCCCGCTCCCCGACCCTCGAGGCCGACTACCTGCGGGGCGGCGAGGCGGGCGAGGGGCTGGCGGAGGCGAGGCAGCAGCCGGGCGGCAGAGGCCGAGTGGGGCCGCCCCGCAGCTCCTTCCCTCTTTTAAAGAGGCGCCTTCCCAGGCCAGGAGGAGGGGGAGAAGGGGGAGGGGAGGCTCTCCCCCAGCCCGGCCCGGCCCCCTTTAGGCACGGAGGCGGCCCAGGGCGAATTGCGCCGCCGGAGCCGGGCTGGGCCTCGGAGCGGACGGGGAGGGCGCCCATCGCCGCCGCCTCCTCCCCTTCCGCCGGCCGGGTCTCCTTCCCGCTTGGCCCCGGCAGGGATGGATGGAAGGGAGGGAGAAAAGGAGAGAGGATCGGCAAGGAAGAAGGAAGAAAAGGAGAATGGAAGGAACGGGTGGGAGGGAAGGAAGGAAGGAAAAAGAGGGAGACAAGTGAAATGGGAGGGAAGAAGGGAGGGAGAGGAGGAGGAAGAAAGGAAAAGAGGGAGGCAAGTGAAAAATAGGGAAGAAGGGGGAGGGAGGAGAAGGAAGGAAGGAAAGAAAGAAGGAAAAGAGGGAGACATGAAATGGGAGGGAAGAAAGGAGGGAGGGAAAGAATGAACAAGGGGGAAAGGGAGGACAGGGTGGGAAGGAAGAAGGGAGGGAGGAAGAAAGGAAAGAGAAAGAAGGGAAAGAGGGAGGCAAGTGAAATGGAAGGAAGGAATGCAGAATGGACAAGGAATAAAGGGACGACAGGGTGGGAGTGAAGAAGGAAGGAAGAGGAGGAAGGAGGAAGGAAGGAGAGAAGTGGAAGGGAGGGGGGAAGGAAAAAGAGAGGGAGGGAAGGAGAAAGGTGTTAGGAGAAGCGAAAGGGAAGGAAGGAGGACAGACAAGGAAGGACACGGAAGGAAGGAATGCAGAATGGACAAGGAATAAAGGGAGGACAGGGTGGGAGGGAAGAAGGATGGAAGGAGAGAAAAGGAGAAGAGGAAGGGGAGAAAAAGGAAGGAATGGCCCCGGCGAGAGAGGTGGGAAAAGGGCAGAAGCCCAGCAGGCCAAGGGGTGGGTTTCTTTCTGGGCTTCCCACTTTTCCACCCCATCCCTGGCTCCTTGAGGTTTTCCAGAGCAGGGGTCGCCAACCTTTTGGACCTCAGGGATCACCAAACTCATAATTTTAAATCCCAGGGACCTCTAATCGGTACTGTGGGCATGGCCTAATTTGTGGGTGTGGCTTGGTGGTCATGTGACTGGCTGAGCATGGCTTGTATGTAAATATTATAAATATTTATATAAATATTGAATTTTTTTTATAAAAAAAGAGCAACCTTTACCCAAAATCAGGCAAAGCAGGCAGGCAGATTGAGTTGCTCACAGAATCACAGATTCATTCAAAGATCTATCTATCTGCCATCAACTACCTCAGTCTGTCACATAAAATTTGCTTGCAAGCAAACTCATAAAATTTGCTAGCAAGAAACTCACAAAATTAACTCACACCATGTATGTAAATGGTTAATTTACATACATGGTTATTTTTTTATTAAAAAAAGAGCAACTTTTACCCAAAATCAGGCAAAGCAGGCAGGCAGATTGAGTTGCTCACAGAATCATTCAGTGATCTATCTATCTGCCATTGCCTACCTGAGTCTGTCACACAAAATTTGCTTGCCCTGAGTCTGCACTGAATAATAGAACCTTCAGTCCTAAGGAAGGTTAGGCTCTGCGTTTAAGCTCCAAATCTTAAGATCTAAAGACTAGCTAGAAAGCAAGAAATGCAACCATTTCCTGCTTTCTAGCTAATCTAAATCTCCCGGCACAGCAGAACAGATGATGGTCGGAAAAAGGAAAAACAGCAATTTAGCAGGCAAGTTTACCGGGTAAGGTTCCCATGGGCCATGTGGGCGGCACAGCCTTGTGTTTCTGCTCAGCCTAGATTAATTGCTTTGGGAGGTGCTCGGGGGGTGACATTTCTCTGCGGCCCACCAAAATTTTCTCAGGGCCCACCGGTGGGCCACGGCCCACCAGTTGGCGACCGCTGTTCCAGAGGATCCCAAGGACAGGCTAGGCTTCTACTGCCCCATTTAACGACCCTTTTCCAAGGCCTGAAATCTCCCTGGAGCAGCTGCCCTTCCTCCACCTGAGATCCATAAGTTTGCATGGAGAGGAAATTTCATTTTAGGCAGACTTGTTGCAAAGGAAAGGGGCTTCTCTGTCCAAGGCTTAAACAGCTGACGGGGGCTGCTGGCTACCTTCCTGTCCAGGGCCAAGCAAGCAAGGGGTGTAAACTGAGATCATTCGATAAACCCTGGCTAATTCAAAGGCACTGCAAAGGTTGTCTTCCCACAAACCTTTCAAGCATGTAGAAGCTGGCAAGGAAATTACATTAATGGCGTGACATGAAAGATATAGGAAGGATATAAATGGCGTGGGGAAGGAAATAGGACTTTGAAGTGTGACCTTTGGGGCTTTTCGTGTTTTGCTACAAAATGGGTCGGGCTTAGTTTTTGGAGAGGAAAATAAGGGGAAAAAAAATCTGCCTCTGCCTACCAGCATCCATCGGTATTCATCTGGCTAGCGTCCTGTCAGTGTTTGAGAGAGTTGAGGGCTGTTTGGAAACTGAAGCAGTATTTGCTGTGTGAGCAAGGAGACAGCAAGGAGCCTGGGTGTGGCTTAGCTCAACTGTTCTGTCCTAAAGCTGCTTGGTGCTATGAAAGTAAAACTGAAACTGAAACTCCTCTGCTTGTGTTTTGCATTTGGAGATGATTTCTTTCTAGGTGGGGTGGGGGAGTAGAACTCCTTAGCACCAGAGCGTGTAAATAATAATAATAATATAGGAAATACTAATGCTCTGATGGTTATTTCAAAAAATCCTTTCTTAGTGAGCACCTAGAAGCCAAGAGGAACATACTGCCCAATTTCAAGATTGTAGGCTTTACAGTTCTGGAGATTTTTGTGATGATGCATGAGGGGTATTTCGCTTTTATATATAAAAGAGTGAGTTTTCCTAAAGAAGCCACAATCTTCCAGACTTTCAGTCACCTAAGCTATAAAAAAAGTAGGCTACAAATGCTGCTGCTTGAGATTTGACAATTAACGCGTTACAGCCCAGCAAGTTAGTTTGCCGATTAGATATTTAGAAATCGTAAAACCAGTAGCTAATTTTAAAGGAAATCTGTGGCCCCCCCAACATTGTAAGTTCTTTCTGATGAAGATTAGCCTTGAAAGTCAGAAAATTGTAGAACGCCCTAATACTCCTTTCTGACAATTCAGTTGTGCTGGTTTTAACTGGGAGCAAAAGTTTGTGGAAGAAAGTTTTAAGTTTGGCTTGGGTATTGGGAAAGGAAAATCTTGGCCATTTAATCTTATCAAGATGATGCCATTTTACTAGATTTTTCTAGAGGAATCTGGGGTTAAGTTACCCGATGGGTGAGAGGAGCAACGTGTACGTTTCATGTAAATAAAATGAATAAAGAATCATCGATCCCAATTAATTAATGGGCTCCGTGAGCAAGAACCGAATGCAAATTTCGAGAGCTGGATATTAAAACTATCCAAAACCCAGCCATGTAGTAGTTACAAAGCAAGATGGGAACAATATTGTATCAAGATACAAAATCTCCAAGTCACGGGGTTATGATGTAGTTTGTCCTGCGCAGTGCAAAAATCTGTATCACAGATTGGCAAATAGAGGAACTGTTTATTTATTTAATATTGTTATTCACTACTGTATGAAAAATGCTTTTGCAGAATGTTCAGTAGGGAGTTCTTTAGGAGAAAGACTCATGGCTGTCTGGGAAATTCTGGGAGTTGACGTTCACAAGTTTTAAAATTGCTCATATTGGATACCTCTGTACAAAGAGGTGCTCCTTCAGTTTATCCATGTACTTCTGGGACAGTTCAACGGTATATAAATAACATTTCTTCCTGTAGGAGAAATTTTCCAGACTTACAAAGAGAGTATGGCTTAATAAGAAGCTGATGCAATATGCAAAGTTTCAGGTCTATAGAGCCTGTGTCTTGAGCACACTCTTGTATCTCCTGGCATGACAAAGTTCCAAATAGCGCAGTCTTGGAACATGCTAAAATTTCTACCATGTATATACTAGTGAAACAGCGACGTCTATGCTGGCTTGGGCCTGTCGTGAGGATGGCTGATGGTTGGATTCCGAAAGACCTCCTAGATCCGTGATGGTGAACCTATGGCACGTAGAGCCATTTGTGCCATCGTGCGAGCCGCAGGCAAACTTACCTCACTGTGCATATGCGCGCCTCACAGCTGATTTTTCTGCTACTGTAGTTTGAGGCCTTTTTTGGCCTCTCAAAGGCTTGCAAAAAGCCTCTGCAAGGCTTTTCAGGATGAATAGGCCTGTTTCGTCACTTCCTGTAATGTCAGAAGTGATAAAACGGGCATATTATTCGGTCTGAAAAGCCTTGCAGAGGCTTTTTCCAAGCCTCTGGGAGGCCAAAAAAAGGTCTCAAACCAGCCGAAAAATCAGGTGTGAGGCACAAAGCAGGTAAGGGGGTGGTAATTGCATGTGCATGTGCAGGGGGAGCACGCACATTGCATTCTGGGTGCTGGCACATGACTGCACGCGCATGCTAATGCGTGTGCAATTTTGGCACAGGAGCCTAAAAAGGTTAGCCGCCACTGTCCTAGATGGAGAATTAGTGCAGAGGGAGCACCCTAGAAGGAGACCACAGCTGCAATATAAGGATATCTGCAAGAGGGACCTAAAGGCCTTGGGAATGGACATCAACAGCTGGGAAACCATGACCTCTGATCAGCCTGGAGGCTAAAGATGGAGCATGGCCTTCAGTTCGAAGAAGAGATACTCGTTTGGCAGGCTGAGGCCGAGAGTCCCAGCACCAGCAAAATCCAGAGGCTGGACAGGAGACAGGCTGCATCTGTCCTCAGTGTGGAAGCGATTGCCCGTCTCAAATTGGTCCTTTTAGCCACACTAGATGCTGTTTTAGGACCCCTTTTCAGAGCATGATACCATAGTCTCTTAAGACTGAAGGATGCCAATAATCTGGGACAGTTCAATGATATGTAAATGAAATTTCTCCCCCTAGGAAGATGCAGGACACTTTTAATTAGAATTTCAGAATGAGAGGGAAACGTAATGATTTAAAATGCAGTCTCGTATGTACATCCACTGAACACAACGAACCTATGCAACTGCTGACATTCAATTTAAAAACAGATAAATGTTGAAATCCCTGTAAAAACCCAAAAGGGGCTCAGGAAAGGCCACACGTCAAGATAGCACGTTATTTTGGAGTAAAGCGTGAGCAAAGGAGACCAGTCTTCCCGCACACCAGGAGTTGGAAACCTACGGCTCTGGAGCCACATGTGGCGATTTCATCCCTCTGCTGCAGCTCCCTATAGCGTCGGTTCCACAATTTTGAGAGGAGCTTCCGGTTGGGGGGAAGCACGGCGCGCCAGGAGGAGACTCTATGGCAAGGGGCAGGTTATCCTGTCGGCTCCACAATAGATAGGACTTTCAGTTAGGACAGGTAGAGGAAAAAGGATGCTGCCCAAGGAAAAGGTTCCCCCCCCCGGTGGGGGAATCGGATTTCTGGTCAGTCCCAGAATTGAACCGGGGGGGGGGGGATGAGGGCTTCTGATTAGGACCTTTGTGGCTCCTGGTGATTTCTGTGGGAAACTGATCCAAAAGACTCTTTTGAGTGTTTAAGGTCGTCGACCCCTTCCCCACACCAAAGCAAAGCAAAACGTCTTGAGAAATGCAAAATCCAGATTTTGAGAAGTTTTATTAGTGGTTCTATTTGTCGAGATATTTTTTTTTAAAAAAAGTGCATAGAACAAGCCCTTTATTTCACAGCAAATCTTGTAGTAAAGGATTACAACATGGCACAGATCTTTGTGTTTGGCATAATTCAGACCATTTAAACCACTAAAATTCATCACAGTCTTATCAATCTTTTTGCCTAGGAGAATGATTCTAAACTAAGGCAGAAAGAGCTGTTGCAGTTTATATGTGAATGTGAAATATCGATTCTGACACCTAAACTTTAAACATTAAATGCTGTAGAAATTCACCAAGTAGAAAAACTATGTTTAGGATCTCCCAGGGTTTTTTTTTAAAAGAAACTTTAATTGGTGTCAGAGGCTGGGGTTATATAAAAGCTGCAATGTCAGAAAAAGAATCTCCAAACCGTTTGAGCACGATATTTTCACAATTAAAATCCCTCTGCCTTTTTTCCCCTCCTCTTGAAGAGCTTTCTGGCAAGAATGGTTTCTAAATTCTGCTAATCCTACCATCATCCCATAAACCAGCTTTTCAAAGTCTTGAAAACAAGTCATCATAATCTTCCACGTTATGTCTAGCTTGTTCATTTAAAGTAGGAAATATAAAAGATGTCAATAATCCAATGTTCGAGCTATAGATTTAGCCTGTCATATAATAAACCTTTTTAACGCAAAGCAGATTATTTTGTGGTTCTGTTTCATGGTCTGATTTCATAAAATGGCACTGGTTTCCCACTGAGAGCTTTGTTTCAATTTCTCCCATCTTTAGAAGGAGACAGAAGGAGGCATCTAACTGGCCGATAGTTGCTAATGAACAAGCTGTACATTAATTCACATTTTGTTTCTTCAGTTTTCTCTGTCCAAATGTTTACATCGATAGTCCTACAAATTATTCTTGAGAACGAAATAAAAACTAAATCATTGCCATTCAGCCCCAAGACTGATAACTGCTCCACATTTTTAGAGCTAGTCTGCCAACCTTAGAAAGGTGAATTTCACAAGGTTGGTAAAGATGAACAAACTTGCCTGAAACGTAACAAAGAGATCATTAAAAAAAAAAAAGAAATATAGAAAGGTTCTCGAACGCTATTTTATGCGGAATCATGAAATGCCCCAAACACAGTGCTATAATCCTTAAAACAATTCCCAGAATTCTTTAACGTTATTCCATGGCAAAAGAATGGATCTCTGAAACCTTAAAAACAGCATTTGATGAATAAATGTTGGGACAGATACACTAAGTTGTTTCCACACTGGTATTAATATGAAAGGTAGGTTCCTTCTTTGAAATAAATTGACCAAATCCAGTTATCAATGGATGGATAACTGTTGCCAAACTTGTTGAGATGTGTAAAAACTGAGAAATTGTCCTCAATCTTCGTACAAATATATAGATTAATGAATTAGATTTAGTTACAAGGTTGGTTGAAATACATTTTCCATCCTTCAAATCCAGTAAGGATTGGATTTTAGACTCAGAGGAGGTTCAAAAGTAACTTGGACAGCAAATTCTACCTGCTACGCATGTATTCCAGTAATGTTGTTAATTTAATTTCAAGTGAACTTTCCTGGAATGGAATAATTCAATGTTTGATTTTAAAAACTGGCCTTAAGATCTTAAGCACTAGCTATTTAAATCCATAATTTACCATGCTGCAAGAGTGGATTGTCTTTTTACAACTAGAAAGCATGAAGTTATCTCTGTGGACTTCAACTACCTGTAGACTTATTCAACTCCCAGATTTCTGATAGTTGAAATTTACGAGTTTTAAAGTTGCCAAGTTTGGACTTCTCTGGTTTTGATCATTTTTAGGAAAGGGATAATAACATCAACAGGTTGAGCTTCATAGAAGCTTAATATGCCAATTTTGCTTCCCAGGAAGACCGCTCAAAATTTGCAGTTTTGGCAAATTCGGTGCTGTGGCCTCATGCTACAAAGGGTTTGGTTGTATCAGGGTTTCATCAGCATTTGAATAACGTGTAAAATGTGTTAATCCAATGCAATCTAGAAATTACTTTTGACTGCAGAAGCTTTTAAACAATTGTAGTGAAGGCGGCCAGGCATTCTGCTGCGGTTCTTTCTTTTGACTTGAGGTTTGTTCTAAACAGAAATCACAAACTCAAGTCTGCAGGAAAATCATTGTGGGACTAGTTTTCAATGTAAACTTTAATTATTCAGGCTTTATTCATTAACTTATCTTCCTTCCTTCCTTCCTTTACTCTCTCCTCCCTCCCCCTAAATAAACTGTTTCATTGATAAAACTATAATTAGTTTAATCAGCTTTCTTAATCTGAATTCATCTAGATTGTTGACTGTCAGCTACGAATATGACATAATATTCAGCATATGCAAAAGGCACTAATTGGAGAAGGCTGTGGTATATGAACTTTTTGAAAAAGGACCCACTGGAAACTTTTGCAGATTTTCCCTCCAAAATGGGTGTACGGAGATCACAGAGGAATTTACTGTAGTTTTTAATCTCTAAGCAGATAGGAAGAGAAAACCCACTAGTCTGAACAAGATCAACTGATTATCAATAGAGAGATTTAACTTTTTTTCTTTGAATATGTATGTAAATAATGTAGTGGGCATAAGTTCAACACCCATCAATGAAATGCTGTTACTTCCCACCACGTTAAGTTAATCCAATTAATTGTTGTTTAAGAAATAGAAAAAGGAAACGGATATTCTATGTACAGGACAGGACCCTACTGTACAATGATAAGGAATGCTGTGGTCTTTCTTTTGGTCACTGACGATTACACTTGATGAATTTGTCCAGGAAACTTCAGTCCACAGCTGGAGCTGGTGGTTCTTGTCCCTGTGTGTTGAGAATATATTGAATTAGAAGTTTCTGAATGTTGCAAAAGGGGTTGTCCACTTAAAAAAATCCTCATACCTTTTATACATTTGTATTTCATGGAATAAAAGAAAATTACAGGTAGTCTTCAATATACAACTACAAGTGAGTCACCCAGCAGGCTTTCATGGCTAAGGCAGGATTAGAACTCAGGGTCTCGAATGCATGGTTTAAGAATAGGTCTATTCATACATATGGGTGGCAAAGGGAGGAATATAAATCTAAAAGCAGAGAACTACTGAAAGACAAGGTGATAGATGATGTGCTGGCTGGAGTGGATATTTAGTTTAGAAATGAGAGCTGCCCCCTTAAGGGAATGCTTCATGGGAAATGTAGTTTATGTCACGTGGTCATATCTGTACTCCTGATTGGCCACTGGGTTAATCTCCCGTTGGCCTGGGGAAGTTTATGCATGCCTGCATGGGGCGGGAGATTTCTTTTGCTCTTGTATGATGGGCTAAAGACCACCTTCTTTCACACTATTAAGAGGCACAAATTAAATGTTGGAAGAATCTCTGCATTAACTGTGAGCTATGATAAGAGGATCCCTAGCGAACAATAAACTAATCTGCATGGAAGCCTTTTGTAGTGTTTAACTGCCAGCCCCGCTAGCAATCAGAAACAGGGGCCAGAATAGGTGATGGTGAGGAATTGTGAACGTAAAACAAGCAATTGACAATCTTTGGAATAAATGCACCAGAAAGAGCAGGATAGAAGAAACAAATGAAAATAGAGAAAAGGAAAAAAAATTACTCTATGAAAAAAAAGAGATAAAATTATCTCCCAGTGAGTGACTAGAACAGGGGTGTCCAACCTTGGCAACTTTTAAGATCTGTGAACATCAACCCACAGAATTCCCCAGCCAACCATTCTACCTGGGGAATTCAGGGAGTTGAAGTCCACAAGTCTTAACATTTGTCAAAGTTGGATATCTCTGGACTAGAAAGGCAACAAAACAGAACAGGACATGGAGGCTAACGGGAACAAAAGGAAAAGAATCTTATTCATGCCAAAGAAGTAGGTGGACTTACACTAATGGGAGATGTAGGAAAGAAAGTGCTTGCTAAAATGATGAAGCAAGGGCGATTGTGCAATGTGTGTGGAATGATTGCTGCCAAAAGGAGAGGAGACAGATTGTGTGGTGTGCACAGACAGAGAAAAAGCAGCAAAGACGACAGTCCAAGGGAACAAGGAAGCGTTAAAAGGTAAACGAGGAAGAGGAAATGAAGAGCTATTTAGATTGGGGGGAAAAAAAATCATGGGAAATCAAAGTAGCTAACAAGGAGCTTTCAAGAGGATGAATGGAATGCTATTTAGAATCCTAGCCTAATCCAGTTACCTTCACTAGGTTATCACCAATAGGCTGAAAAGATTATTCACACCCCTTTCTTAAAAATCCTGGGTGGGTTCTTCACAAGCCCTGGGGACAAAATTCTCTCAGACAGATAGGATTTTAACTTGAATGATTCTGCTAAACAGCAATGCAAGATTACGACATCCCTGAAAAGAAGTCTTACAGGTAGTCCTCAACTTACCCTCCACAATGCAGCCCAAAATTTTCTGTTGTTAAGTGAGACATTTGTTCAAGTGAGTTTTGCCCCATTTGCCACCGTTCCTAAGTGAATCACTGCAGTTGATAAGTATGAACCCGTTGCCGAGCCTCTGAATTTTGATCACATATTCATGGGGATGCTGTTAAGGTTGTTAAGTGTGAACAACGGTCGTAAGTCCCTTTCCTCAGTGCCGTTGTAACTCTGAATGGTCACTAAACGAACTGTTGTGAGTAGAAGACTACCTGTATTGAACCAGTGTGGTATGACTTAATGCAGGTTGAGCAGAATATGTACCCTTTTTCCTTGTATGCTACATTTCCTTCTTGTCCTGTTATTACCCAACCAAAGAAGAAAAATTGCCTCAGGAAACAGACTCACGTTGTGCGGGCTTGACGGCTTTTCGGAAGTCATCGATCTCCGTAAGCTGATGGGTCTCATCAAGAACAAGACCAGGGCCACCACCAGCCAGCCCACCATAATCATGGTGACACTGATGTCATTCTCAGCGGATGGATTTGGTCCTGGCACTAGGAAAAGGACAACACCACCACAAAGGGAAGAGAGAGAGCAGAATTAACTTCAGATACGTCAACAAATGACCTGCCAGAAAACTCAGCTCCGGGTAGGGCAGAATTGTGAATCAGGGCAGAGGACTGACGTAGCGCCAGGCTCTTGTTCTAGACTTCTTGCGGTGTTAACAGGTGGACAGGAGCAACTGGGTGACTTAACTCCTTGTCCTAAAAGAATTCATGCTCCCGCTGATACACACACACACACACACACACACACACACACACACACACAAATCCATTCCATTTCAATCGTTCATCGACTAGGTACATATTTCAAATTACTTAACCAATTTTAATAATATTCTTCTTATTCAACTTAACAGCATAACAATAATCACATTCCCATATGTATAGTACAAATGAAATCCAATATACCTATTAAATTAATTCCTCTTATTACTTGATGAATACATCTAATCCCCTTTAATTTATTCTATTTTCCATCCATTGATAAAACAAATCCCATACTATATAATATTCAGATTCTTCTTTTTGTTTAATTTCTAGTGTCAAATTCATTTCTGCACATTCAAATATTTTTTCAATTATTTTTCCCTCTATTGGTATCTTATAACTCTTCCAGTTTGGGGCAAATAAAATTCTAGCCGCTGTTAAAACGTGTATAATTCAGTAGGTCTTTTCTTTACTATAGCCTTCTGGTATCATTCCTAATAAAAATATTTTGGGCTTCAAATCTATGTATTGTTTAATCATTTTCTCCAATCATGTGGGTATTTTAGTCTAATACCTTTTAGCTTCTGTGCAAGTCCACCACATATGATAATATATTCCTGGTATTTGATGACATTTCCAACATTTAATTGATTTATCTTTAAACATTTTTTGCTAATTTTGCTGGCACTAAATGCCATCAGTAAAACATCTTGTACAGATTCTCTTTATATGCTGTCGATATTGTCAATTTATAGTTCCTATCTCGTAGTTTCTGCCACTTATCCAATTCTATAGCATATCCATGCTATCAAGAAACAATAAATCAGGATTCTGTGCCTACCAGGGATGACCAGGGAATAATCCCAACTGTTATTGGCCACAAGTCAATAGAAAAGCACATGCTGGATTACATATTGTTATGCTGGCTGAAGAATTCTGGGAGTTGAAGTCCACAAGTCTTAAAGTGGCCAAGGACGGAGGACCCCCCCCCCGCCCTAGGACAGAAGGATGAGGATCCAACCAGCATAACTGAGAACAAATAAATCCTGAGAGAAAGGAAACATTTCTTTGAATGCTGTTTCGTATATACACTTAATCAGCTCCAAAACAAAAAAAGGAATTTACTTCAGAATAAGTGTGATAAGATTTCACCATAAGTTAAAAAAAAAAATAGCTGAGATAGATTAATTTTTTCATACTAAGAAACAACGAAGTTGCAAAAGTCAATGTTTGGTTTCTCTGACAGCCAACAACACAGAATGACACATATTTGGACAGTAACCTTAGCAATGCATTTAATGTCATGACAGACATTACGTCCAACATTCCAGCTGGCCTTAATAACAGTCTGGCTCTATACAGCCTCCGGGCTGGGAAATTCTGGGCGTTGAAGCCCACCCATCTCAAATTTGCCAAGTTGAGAAACATTGCTCCAAAGAATTGAAAGAGAACTGACATAACCATTTTGAGACTTCCATCTGTCATTAATTCAGGACTTCCCCTCTTTCTCTGCTATTAGTTATTCTCCTATTAAAGGAACAACCAAAAGACATTCATCACAACATGTTTTTGTCTTTTAATCTCACATAATCCTAAAAGCAGAAGTGAATCTTGCCAGCTCCCTATAGATCTTTTTTGTTCAAATGTCAAAAAAGTTCTATAGGTCCTTTGCACATCAAACATTCTTCCCGTTGTACTTTTAACTGTGGATATTCCCGAGGGACATATATAAAAACATAAATATAACATCTGACACGATAAATACAATATCTGACATGATAGTCTACATGGATTTTTTTTCAACTTCATTTTTTTTTTGGTTGGATCATTCTTCATGCTGAAAGGAGCAGATAGGACCCCAACCCATCTCTTGATAATTCTTATAGGTTTACTGCCAGGATCAATCTCACATGAATCTTTGTCACAATCCACACTCAGACTGAGATTAATCAGTATTTGGGTATGAACCACAAGCAGCAGGCTGCTTTCCCCTTCACCTTGATTGACTTGCAACTGAATATCTGTCAATCTTGAAGAACCTACAAACCCATCCAGCAAACTTTGCAGGGCCCCGTTTTCTCTTCTTTCCATACCTTCCCGCTGCTAGCTCCATCTTCCTCAACTACAGTTGTAAATTACAGTTGCAGTCCCAATGTACCTGGAAGTGATGGGCTTGGAGAAAGCTGAGCTAGCTAGTGAACAGGACTTTTTATATTAATGTACAAACAAGATGACTTTTTCTTAATTCCAGCATCATGGTCAACCATTCATGGCATTTCAAATCAGCAGCCTCAAATTGTATTTTTATCCTGTGGATGAAATGCTTAATAGGATGTGATGTCAAAATAAAAGAAATTATTTAAGGTTATAATTTTTTTTATTATTTATCTCACCAGAAGTATCATAAACAGCTTAAAAACAGGGCAGCTTATTCTTAAATCTTCATAATAACTTTCCCCCTAGCTGATCAACTTACTAAACTGATTAACATTGCAACTATGCTACCTCCCTAAAAATAAAACCTTTATTTAGTTTGATGGTATTAAAAAATTGCTGCTGGAAGAGATTGCCATATGTAACACTAAAACAAATACTAATTTATAACTGAAGTGAGGATTTATCAATATTCTTTGAAAAGAGATTGGACAAAGCAATGTTCTCTTCCACAGTCCACAAATGTCAGCCTTACTTTAATGTGCTGATACTGTTATATTATTAAAAAATATAGATAGTAATATAAAAGCATATGATAAGACTGCTTTGTCAGTTATTAGCCATAGAAATGGGCTGCTGAAAACTACCTCCTTAGAAATCAGCAAGACATTTGTATAAGCAATGCAACAAAAACAAACAAAAATGAATACCAGAAATGATATATATATATACATGTAAAAAAACCCCGGGGTGCCAAAGTTTTAAGCATTCAGGGCTTCTTTCTGAATGCAAAAAGTCAACCGCAGGTCTCATAGATATTTGCATATTCCAAACCAGGCATATCCTGCATGAGAACTCTCTTAATGAAAAGACTATTTGTCAAAAGTATGAATGAGGCTTTTAGCTTTACCAAGCAAAGGTATTAGAGTTAGTGGCATGCTTCGTTTGGGGGAGGGGAAAAAGTAAATAAGTCATAGCAGGAAATAACAGTATTTGAATAGCAGGGTATTTTTCTCCCAGCTCTTAAATATGCTGAACATCTTATGCAGAAATAGAAATGCATGTATGTGTCATCAAAATTAAGGGAATAATTATCCTTACTGTTCATATGTCTGTAGTACATTATTCATATTTGTTATCTGTCTGAACTTATAGGAGGAGAGTGCATTAGCTTACAGAATTAAAATTCAGGTATCTGGTTGTAACTTTCCCAACTATCAAATTTTATTTAAAGGCCTAAGTTTTATATCACATGCATCTAGCACATCTGTTTTCTGTACCAGTCCTACTCTGGAATGTCTTCTCACATTCTTTATACTTTTTGATACGATAAGAGTTTCCAATTTTATTGGGAGGGGATGTTGGAACATAAACAATTCAGGAGTTGCTAACATACGGTATGCTTGTGTCACAATTGCTACTTGGGACAGTTTGAAAGCAAAAATTCATGAGGCGGGGAGGGAGGGAATGTGAGAGAGAGACACACACACAGACAGACAGATCCGCATATGCTAATGTCTGTGGCAGACTAGGATGATTTTCAAACCTGACTCATTTATTTGTAATAGCAAAACAGACATACATTCTGACTTCAGCTGAGCCACAAATCACTTACTTCCTCCCCAATTTTTAAAACATCCATCAGGGAGCAAAGGAATTACAGAAGGATGAGTCAGAGGCAAACAAGAAGCAGAGCATTTGGGCCTTAATGTATTACCTTAAGACAATCTACTTTATTATAACTAATCGTCACAATTAGCACAATGTATAACCAAATTATCACTTAAATTAAAAATTTATTCTGGCAACCACTATAATATATCATCCCAGATTATAATTATGGCCACAACTGGCACAATCTCCAACTCCATAATTTATACTCATAAATCATAAATAATCATAATTGATTATTCTGGTTATAATAGCAACTGGTAAAGGCTGAGTTATCTTGGAAGCAAGCAAGAAACAAATCCAGCTTGAAATCTTTGCTTAATATAATGTATAAAGGAATGTACTTTTTTCCAGTTCAAATTAATTAGAGCTAACACAATGCCTGTCTTAATAAGAACAGAGACAATAGGCAGTGTGCACAGATAAAATTTTGGCTTAGCTACACTGGCTTGTGTAATGTATTTCTTCCTCAATCATCATGTTTCGCATTGTAACCACCTATTCATATAACTATTCTTGCCTTCCAATTACTTACATTCCTGAAGACATTCTGTATCTGTGCAGTAGGACTGAGATTGCCGTAACTGAAATGAAAACAACAATACAAGTTTAATTACATTTCACCATTTTGTTGGACAATTTCCAAACACTAAAATACACTGGAGAATTAAATGTCACTGATAAGAAATCCATGTCTGCTGTCCACCATGATAGTTTATAAAATGTTGGTGCATCTTATTCTGTAAGCTCCTGCGAACTCTGGTTGCTCACAGAAATGTAGATATTCTTCAGAATTTCTCTCAATTCATAGCAGAGCCAGTGACAACTTTCTGAGAAATCTGACATTGGCCAATAAAGACAACATAAATTGCCCTCTGTAACTACCCTGTTTCCCCCAAAATACGACCTACCCTGGAAGAAAGTCCTAGCATGATTTTTCCACATGAGCCTAATATAAGCTCTATCCCCCCAAATAAGCCCTAATTAAGATCCCGCTCACTCCAGAATGGATCGGTAAAAATTAAGCTAGGGTGGAGAATAGCGGGGTGGAGCTGCCCTACTACTTACCTTTGGATAGTTGTATCCAGGCCTCGCACACCCCGACACCTGCCTGGCCCAATTCTTCTGCAGCCAGCAAGGCTTTCCTGAAGGCCTCTGTAGATGGTAACAAAGCTCTGGATTCATCTGGAGCTCTGTTATTGGCTGCAGAGGCCTTCAGGAAAGCCTTGCCGGCTGCAGAAGTTCCTGAAGGCCTCTGACAGTGAAAAAGAGGCCAGGGGCGATGCATGAAAGTGAAGTTAGTCAGTGGATGACATCCCCGAAAATAAGACCTGGTGCCTTTTTTGGTGGCAAAACAAATATAAGACAGGGTCTTATTTTTGGGAAAACACAAGATAAAAGTTTATTGCTACATATAATTGGAAACTTTAGAAAACCTGCAAATAATATCACTATATGTATTTCCTAAAAGTCCACACTGATTCCATTCTAGGGCAAAATAGGACCTACACATAGCATAACCGTTTCTTTTGTCCTGGCTTCCTAACCCAGCCCTGCTTGATTCAGTTTTCAGCCATACAGCTGGTCCTCAACTGACAACCATTTGTTTAGCGACCGAAGTAACAAAGGCACTGGAAAAAAGTAAATTGTGAGTATTTTTCACACTTATGACCATTGCACCATCCCCATGGTCACGTGATCAAAACTGGGACGCTTGGCAACTGACTTGTACTTATGACAGTTGCAGGGTCACATGATCGCCTTTTGCAACCTTCTGACAAGCAAAGTCAATGGGGAAGCCAGGCTGATTTTACAATCATGTTACTGATTTAACAACTGCAGTGATTCACTCAACAACCGTGGCAAGAAAGGCCGTAAAATGGGGACAAAACTCACTTTAACAATGGTCCAACTTAGTGGCAGAAATTTTGGCTTCAACTGCCATCATAAATCTAAGGCTGCTTACACATTGAAGACTCACCCTAACACACCTGGTTTGCCTTAAAAAAAAAAAATCCAAATTGCTATAAATGTATCCATAGAACAGGTAGCCCTCAGAAGTTAAACATTTAAAAAAAACACAATCATTATATCTCTGTGGTCTAAACCCTCTTTAAATAAACTGAATACAGCTGTAATAGGTATCCATGTTACAGTATCTGGTTCCTGAATCATGATGAAATACGCAAAACCTGAGTTTTAAACTGAATCAGATATTGCAAAGCAATGGGAAAGCACCAGCTCTCCTGTCTTCCATCTTGCACTAACAGAGAGCCTTTCCAAAAAAAATAAAAATAAATGCAGAGCACACAAATGAGTTCTCTATTGTTAAAAGAAAACAGAAACCAAGAAAACCCTGTTTAGATGTGTTTATTATGTCCCTGATTTTTTATTGCTTCTAATGAGTCCATAAACAGATTTGTACCTTGCTCCATGTGTTTGTGTGTGCTTTGCTTTTTTAAAAAAAGAGGGCAATAGTAACATAAATTTAAGCTGATGGAAAGCCATGTGGCTGCGTTAGCAAACTTTCTAGAGAGCTCCTTTCGTTTATTACATTCAAATTCTTAATGCCAACATCATGACCATCACGCTGTCAAGATTCCAACAATCGCCCTAATTAAATCATGATTCTCGAGTCAAACTTCAAAAAACTTCAAATCCCAATTGTGCTCTTGGGAATTGACAAGCTGAAATTAAATCTGACGTTGTTAAGCCTGGGTGAAACCAGGCTCAATAGCAGTAACTGTGAGAGGGATCTTGGAGACTTAGTGGACAACCAGCTAAATAGGAGCCAGCAGTGTGCAGCAAAAAAGCCAATGCACTCCTAAGCTGCATTAACAGAGGGATACAATCGAGATCAAGTGAGGAACTAATACCACTCTATAAAGCCTTAGTAAGACCACAGCTAGAGTATGGCATCCAGTTTTGGTCACTAGACTATAGAAAAGATGTTGAGACTCTAGAAAGAGTGCAGAGAAGAGCAACCAGGAGGATTAAGGGACCGGAGACTAAAATATACGAAGAACGGTTACAGGAATTGGGCCTGGCTAGTCTAGTGAAGAGAAGGACCAGGGGAGACATGAGAGCAGTCTTCCAATATTTGAGGGGCTGCCACAGAGAGGAGGAAGGGGTCAAGCTATTTTTTACAGCATCTGTAGGCCAGACAGGGAATAATGGATGGAAACTGAAGGAGGAGAGATTTAACCTGGAAATAAGGAGAAACTTTTTGACCGTGAGAACAATCAACCAATGGAACAGAAGTTACCCTTGGAAGTTGTGAGAGCATCATCATTTGAGACTTTCAAGAAGAGATTGGACTGCCATTTGTCAGAAATGGTGTAGGGTCTCCTGTTTGGGCAGGGGGCTGGACTAGATGACCTACAAGTTCCCTTCCAACTCTGTCATCTGTTAAATCAAAATACTTGCTTTGTGTAGCAACCATATTAAGATGGGAGTTGGTGGGCCCCATCTTTTAAAAGAGTGGAACCATCCATTGGAAAACCCCATAGTAAACTTCGTGAAGAGACTTTAGTGTCAAAGATATCCTTTCCAAAGAAAACCTTGCCATATTTGGAATTTTATAGCTCAGAATCACTGTATATGCTTGCATTTTTATGCATGGGAGCATAATCAAGAATAGAATAGAATAGAATAGAACAGAACAGAATAGAATAGAATAGAATTCTTTATTGGCCAAGTGTGACTGGACACACAAGGAATTTGTCTTGGTGCAAATGCTCAGTGTTACATAAAAGAAAAGATACATTCGTCAAGAATCATAAGGTCCAACACTTAATAAAGTCATAGGGTACAATAAGCCATCAAATTATACTAGGAAACAGTCTATATAAACCATAAGGATACAAACGACAAAGTTAGCCATAGAGTCACAAGTGGGAGGGGATGGGTGATAAGGAGTGATGAGAAGATTAACAGTAAAAGGAGATTTCCCAAGAATTCTGAAGTTTAGGAAAGGAAAGACTGAAAACAGATCATCATTATTGGGATAAGGATTTCTTTTTCTTTGAAGGACCATGCAGTCCCTTCCTTCGGGATAGGAACTGAGCATTTACTGGTGTCGTTCGCAGCAGACAATCAACTCTTTGCATCCAGAGAGAGAAATATCTGTTGTTACCTAGGATCAAACTCACAGCCTCCTGATTGTGAGAAGAGAGCTCCCTCACCGTTGGGCTATCATGTCACTCCATCATTAAGGTAAGGAGCATCACTTTTAAACAATAGGCTGCAAAATTGAAATAACACCTGGAGAAGCAAGATTTGAGCTCATGGGCTCCCCCTTCTGGACTCGGTCATCCTCAAAACAAATCCACAACTTACAACAGTTCGTTTAGAATTTAGAATAGAGCGAGAAGGGGCCTTGGAGGTCTTCCAGTCCAGCCCCCTGCCCAAGCAGGAGAACCTATACAATCTCAGACATGTCTCTTCTTAACCCACCCCACCCCCCCGTGATCCACTTAACAACTGGGACAAGAAAGGTCATAAAATGGGACAAAAGTCACTTAACAAACACCTCACTTAATAACAGAAAATTTGGGCTCAATTGTGGCTGTATAGTAAATGTATAGTAAGTTACCCAAGAAACTGCCAGCGTGATGCTACTCCTGGGTAGGCATCTTGAATTTGGATGTGAAAATAGTCTGATCCAATAACTTTAGGAATGAACAAGGAACACATGCTAGTATTGTGTTGGAAAAACACATCAATGTGAGCTTCCCAGCAATTTTCATAGAAAAATACAGTGTATTCCATTTTATCGATGTTACTTGAGTAACTGTGGATTAGCATAATGATTAAAAGTCTGCCTGTTGATGACAAGACAGGAGAATTGCTGGGGGTGGGGGAAATACTGTTTCCCCGAAAATATGACCTACCCTGAAAGTAAGTCCTAGCTTGATTTTTACACATGGACCTAATATAAGCCCTCCCCCCACCAAAATAAGCCCTAATTAAGATCCCACCCCACTCAAGAATGGACAGGAAAAAAATAAGCTAGGGTAGGGATGGGGAGGTGGAGCTGCCCTACTACTTACCTTTGGACAGTTGTAGCCAAACCTTGCACACCCTGACACCTGCCTTGCCGGCCCATTTCTTCGGCAGCCTGTAAGGCTGGCAAGGCTTTCCTGAAAGCCTCTGTAGCTGATAACAATCCAGAGCTCTGTTATGGGCTGCAGAGGCCTTCAGGAAAGCCTTGCCAGCTGCAGAAGTTGTTCCTGAAGGCCTCTGCAGGGGGTGACGTGCACAAGTCCCCTGAAAATAAGACCTGGTGCCTTTTTAGTGGCAAAAAATAAAAGACAGGGTCTTATTTTCAGGGAAACATGGTACCAATAAAGGAGAATATTTGTAGCTCAAGGTTGAACCATGGGGTCCTTGCTTTGGTTGTTTTCTTGCAGATGTTTCATTACTTAACTAGGCAACATCATCAATGCTATTTGAACATTAAATCATAAGGACTCTTGGTGGCTGTAGCGGCTCTCAGAACATGTAATTCCTATGGTCGTACGGAATTCTGTTGTATGGACTTTTATTTTGCTATCCCAGAAATGCTAATATGATCAAAGACATTTTTTTCTTTATTTTGTGTGACTTATGGAAGCCTATTTCTATCTTCTGGTATTATTTTTTCTTTCTGGATGTGAAAAGAGGGCTTAAAAATCAAGAAGACCCTCCACAAATAAACAAGTTACCCCAAAGGAAAATATACATTCCTCATTTCTGCAAACACCAGATATGGAGATTGCAACTCCTACATTTTCTTTAAATCAGATCTGAGCCAAAAAAAAAAAACCCAAAACCAAAAAACTGTCATGAGACCAGGCCTCCTGGAAATGGTTGAAGAAGTTTACAGATGTTCCAGGTGTAGGAATGAGACAGTTAAAGCAAGAAAAGGAGAAGTCGCCTTAATCCCCGAAGCATAACGATTACAGCTTATGTGAAAAATCTCACTGCTTTATTTCTCTTTTCAAAAGGCTCATATATAAAATTACAGGAACTAGTAAGACCATTGTAGCAGAACAACTCAGATGCAAAAGGCTGGAGGACTCATTTCTGCCCCCTGCCCCCCAATAAAAATCTCTTCGCACCCAAGATCTGTTTCCTCCTTTAGGAGGTAGTGGCTTGGCAGTTCCTTCCAGAGGTGCATTAACTGACATTTACCCTCGGCGTGTAAGAGGGTATCATACCTTTTGCTGCCTTTCTGGAGACTAAAATGGAACTGTTTCTATAATGCAACCTCCTAGCTAAGCAGTATATAGATATGATATCCTGTTTCCTTGAAAATACAACCTATCCTGAAAGTAAGTCCTAGCTTAATTTTTACACGTGAGCCCAATATAAGCCCTACCCCCAAAATAAGCCCTAATTAAGATCCCACCCACTCCAGAGTGGATGGTAAAAATTAAGCTAGAGTGGGGAATGGGGGTGGGGCTGCCGTACTACTTACCTTTGGACAGGTGTAACCAGGCCTCGTACACCCTGACACTTGCTTTGCCAGACCATTTCTTTTGCAGCCGGCAAGGATGGCAAGGCTTTCCTGAAGGCCCCTGGAGCCGATAACAAAACTCAGGATCAATCCAGAGCTTTGTTTTCGGCTGCAGAGATCTTCAGGAAAGTCTTGCCAGCTGCAGAATAAGTTCCTGAAGGCCTCTGACAGAGATAAGGAGCCTGGGGGTGACGCACACAAGTGAGGTTAGTCAGTGGATGGCACTCCCTGAAAATAAGACCTGGTGCCTTTTTTGGTGGAGATATATATATATATATATATATATGAGAGACAGGGTCTTATTTTCAGGAAAACACGATATTTAAAACACTACTTTGCGAGAAAGGTCAATCTTATAAGACAGTGTCCCCCACTTTCTATTTTGGGGGCCCAACCTGGTGCCCACGGTGGGGGGGGGGGTGTGTGTGGCAGGCGTACACACATGGGCACAGCTCCATTGGATAAGCAGGATTTGAGCTCATTGGCTCCTCCTCACAGACTCGGTTACCTTCCGGACAAATACATATTATAGAATAGGAGAGTTAGGTGGAACCTCAGAGGTCCTCTAGTTCAACCCTTGCTTAGGCAGGAAACCCTATACCGTTTCAGACAAATGGTTATCCAATCTCTTCTTAAAAACTTCCAGTGATGGAGCATTTACAACTTCTGGTGGCCTCAACTTGCAACAGTTCATTTAGTGACTACTCAATGTCAAAATGGCACTGAAAAAAGCAACAGGATCATTTTTTTTCCCACACTTACAACCGTTGATTCAGACTTTCCCGGAAACTGTCCCATATTTATGACGGAAGGATAGATGGCAGCCTTCCAGGGTTCGTGCAATCCCCTTTTTATGACCGTCCGACAATTGGAAAAATCAACTGGAAAGCCAGATTGGCTTAACCACTGCAGGCGTTGACTGAACAACTGTGGCAAGTTGGGACAATATTCTCTTCACTGTCTCGCTCATCAACAGAAATGTTGGGCTCAATTCTGGTCACAATGTCTAGCTTGAAAAACCTCCATTGGCAGCTGTGGGAGGTAGAACATACAGGTATCTATAGAAAACTAGAGCGGGGTGGGTGGCTGTCTATTTGTCCATCTATCCTTCCGTTCCTCCATCCATGCAGGAAAGTGGGAGGAGTCTTCCAAGCACATGGCTATTTGCATTTGACTGCATGGGATGGAAAACCCAAGAGGGGTTGGCTGCCCTTATCCATGAAGATTGGATCTGAAGGCTCTTCAAAGCAGCCCAACTCCACAGGACAAGATTCTCGTCCCCCAGATTATCCTTACCAGGTTGATCAACCTCCTCATGGCGTGCTCTTGCGCGCAAATACACTCACAGGGGTCAAAGCCGCCTTCTGCCATGTTAGGGATGGGCCTGGAGCGTTAATAGACCCTAGGAAGAAACAAAAGGGGATGGATTTAGTTATATATTTATATAATTATTTATATTTATATAATTTTATTTTTATATTCACTTTTATTGGTTCATTCACTGATATCCCGCCTTTGTTTTCACAAATAACTCATGGCGACAAACATATCCAATACACCTTCCTCCTATTTTCCCCATAACAGAACCTTGTGAGGTGGGTTGGGGTGCTGAGAGAGAATGACTGGCCCAAGGTCAGGCAGCTGGCTTTTATAGCTAAGGCAGGACTAGAACTCACCATTTCCTGGTGGTTGACCCAGTCACCCAGCCATCTTTCATGCCTAAGGGAGACTAGAATTCCCACCTTCCGGTGATTAGCCCAAACTTACCCAGCTGGTTTTCATAGCTAAGGCGGACTAGAACTCACCATCTCCGTGTGATTAGCCTAAAGTGGGACTAGAACTCACAGTCTCTTTCTTTCTAGCCTGGTGCCTTAACTAGTCCAAACTCTCTGGCTGCCCAACTCACACATGGTGTATCTGGGCGGTTTAAAACACTAAAAATCAATAAGAAACTCACACACCCCTGGCAGCGACAAATACAATAATACAAGCCCTTTGATCGTCTCTGAATCAATCTGGGATCCCCAAACCCACTGACAGAATTATGTCTTCAAGGACTTTCTGAGAAGGAAGGAGTGGGGTCAACCTTATTTCTGAAGGAGTGACGTTCCAAAGGGAGGGAGCCATTGTAGAGAAGGACAGGATACAAATAAATAAAATACAAATTTTTAAAAATGCAGGGTAATCCTGTAATCTGTAGTTTTTCCATGGGAGTTTGCTAAAGAATAGCCACCTGTATCAGACGCTCCAAAAAGATATTAGAAAAAGTACATGTAAACAAACCTTTATGAAAATTATAAAGGAAACAAGGATGTTACTTTTAGGCTGTACCTCTTTATTTACCGGCTGTTTCCTGCCACACCTGTTTAACTAGTATAAACAAAGGCTTATATTAAGGTAAACACAAAAGTAGAACGGAACGTGGCAATTTTGATTGTGCAATAATTAATCGCACAGATTATGCCTTCAAGTTGCCAAAGTGATCTCAACCGATTCTTAGTAGCAAAAGTCATTTTGGGCTGAACACTATTAGTGGCAGTCCTCAACTTAAAACCATTCATTTAATGACCAAAGTTACAACAGCACTGAAAAAAGTGAGTTGGGACCATTTTTCACACTTACAACCATTGTTGCAGTATCCCCGTCGTCACACAATCAAAATTCAGATGCCTGACAACTACTTCATATTTATGATGACTGCCGTATTCTGAGATCCTTTTTTGTATAGTTTATTTATGTATTAATACTCCAGGGTCCCTAGTCCCATTAATCAAGGTTTATAAGGCTAAGGTTACCACAATGCTCTTGTATGGAGCAGAAATTTGGGGTCTTTACTCAACCACAGTCCCAGCATTTGAGATGTATTTTGGGTGTAGACCCAAGAACATCTGCCACAGCAGTTAGAGCTGAATTGGGAATTTATACTGTACAATTCAGGCATTATCTAAAATTAGAGCTTATAACTACTGGTGCAAAGTTAATGAAATGGAGACTGATAGACTACCCAAATTATGCCTACTTAGAGCAAATAAAACAACAATCACAAATCTCCTGGATCATTAAACTAACAAATTTTGTAAGAAGCTGTGGTCTTCCTATCTCTTATGTAACAGGAGAACAATCTAAAAAGAAGAGTTGCCCAAAGAATTAAGGATATAGATGCACAAACTGATATAGCTATCCTTAGTAAGGTAGGTAACTTGAAATGGTTGAGTAAATACAAATGTACTTTCCAAGTAGATAGCTACTTGAAATCACAAGTCCCAAAACATCTTAGGCAGATATTCACCAAAGCGAGATTTGAACAGCTTGACACAATGGTTAGATACGGGAGATTTCATGTAATACCGGACACTGAGAGTTTCTGCATTTGCGGAACGGCAGAGGTAGAAGACCTGGCTCACATCCTATTTGACTGTTGCCTGTATAAGAGGATGAGAGACAGATATCTTGGTCTATATATCAGACGAAAGACCCACTGAGATACCCATATCAAAATAAGTTACCTTATGTCCGGCCAGAACTTGAAAATAACATTTAAAGTAGCACAATATTTAAACAAAATGATTCGGTTGAGATCTGCATATGTGGGATTGATTGGGGTAGATTGCAAGGGCGACTCTGAAATATAATGTTATTATATTTTATCTATATCTTAAATTATAGTACATTATTACAATTTTATTTTGGATTGTATTTTATTACTATTTCATCTTGAGTCATATTTTATTTAGATTCCATTTTAAATTGTATTTTATCAAGTTCCATTTTAAATAGTATTTTATCAAATTTCATTTTGAATTGCTTTTGTTGACTTTTGGTAACAAATTGTTGCTCGAACTTTGCACTTTGATATGGCCCAAGGGCTAATCAATAAAGATGTCTCCTCCTCCTCCTCCTCCTCCTCCTCCTCATTATTATTATTATTATTGGCAAAAAATACAAACAAAAATAGTAGGAAAGATTGGGGAAGAGAAGAGCATAGGAACAAGGGTTAAAATAAAATAAAGAAAAGGTGTTGACTTCCAACTCTGTTTGGTGCAGTAAAATAAGGTAATAACATCAAACCTCAGCTTTTTACTTTTACATAATAGCATAAACTAGCCATTTCTATAACAACAAACCTAACAGGTAAAACTCAAAATCAAAGTTTCATTTTTTTCCACCTCGAGCACAAAGCCCAGAAGGGGTTTCCAAGGAGAAACAGAAGTAATTGTGTTTTTTTCCTCCTTTAATCAAGGCAGCCAATTTAGCCATCTCTAATTCCATCCATTTTTGCAGCCATTTATCCATTGTGGGAATCCAAGTGTCCTTCCATTATTGCTCATAAAGTAATTTTGCTGCTGTCAACATATATAATCAAAGTTCCATTTTTTCCCCATTTTTTTTGCATTAAACCCCAAAGTTTTATCTTTATAATCACTTAGAGAATCTTCTGTATTAAGATGTGAATCCTACTCCAATATAAAATGGGGCAAACCTCACTTAACAACTGCCTCACTTAGAAATGGGAATATGGGGCACAATTGCAGTCATAAGTCAAAGACTACCTAATATTTGTAACGGACAAAATATTGCAGGCTTGCTTTCTACTGTTTTAAAAAAGTAAAGACTCTGCCATGTGTAAAACAATTTGGTCAACTATCTTTTGCAGGGGTGGGCAATTAATTTCTGTCGGGGGCCACATGGAAAATCAGATCTGCGTTCGAGGGCCGAACCAATTTTATAAAAGGCCATTATAAAGGGCCCATTATAAAATGCAGCAAATTATATATAAGAATATATAATCTGCCGCGCGGCTCGGGGCCAGGCGCGAACGCCCGCGAGTTAAAAGGAAGCCGAAAGTTGCTGGGAAGTTGCTCGGGTTTCCGGGGCTTCCAGGCTTAAATTTTGCACAGGCAAAGTTTGCAGGCGGGAGCGTCTTCCCGCCGAGGAGCGGGAAGGGTTCTGCCCAGAGGGCGGGCGGGCTGCTTGGAGGAGGCGACCCGGCGGCGCTCCGGGTTTCCCCTCCGCTGCGCGGCTCGGGGCCAGGCACGAGCGCCCGCGAGGAAAAAGGACGCCGCAAGTTGCTGGGAAGTTGCTCGGGTGCTGGGAGCAGCGGTCGTGGTGAGCGGCTTGTCGGGCACGTACGCTAGGAGGAGGGCTTTTAAAGTGCCGCCCGAGCAGGACCACTAAGCCGGGAAACGGGGCACCAAGGCAGGGCAAGGCTCCACCAGCAGCGGCCTAGCTTTAGGTGGCTCCAAGCAGCCCGCTTCAAGCAGCCCACCCGCCTGCCAGGCGGAACCCTTCCCGCTCCTTGGCGGGAAGACACTCCCACCTGCAAACTTTGCCTTTGCAAAGTTTAAGCCTGGAAGCCCCGGAAAAAAAAGGGAGATCAGCGGGGACTCACCTTCGGAGAGGTCGCACTCGAAGGTGATTTCGAACTCCCAGCCGAGGCCTTTGCAAAGTTCTTCTTTTCTTTCCTACCCCGAGAGTGCTCCGCACTGTTTTGCAGCTTTGGGGGCTACGTGGCGCAGGGCAATACGCCACACCCAGTGATTTTTTTTCAGGGGCGGGCCGGATTGGACAGACCAACGGGCCGGGTGTGGCCCGCGGGCCGTAGTTTGCCCACCCCTGATCTTTTGGGTGATTAAAAGCTATTTAAAATATTTCAGCAGGAAATTCAACAGCAGATAATTAAGTTCTAAAGTCTATACAGGTTGTCTTCCACTTACAATAGTTCCTTTAGTCCTTTTTGCGACCTTCCGACAAACAAACCAATGAAGCCAGATTTGCGGTGATTCACTTAATGGTGGCAAAAAAGATCATAAAATGGGGCAAAAATCACTTAACAGCTGTCTGGCTTAACAACAGAAATTTTGGCCTCAATTGTGGTTGCAAGTTGAGGATTAACTGTCCTAAAATAACAAAACATTATCAGCAGCTTTGTCTCAAAATGGATGTTTTGAAAATATTATATAGCACCTATGCTAAATATATTGATGAAAGCAGGAAATGAGAAATTTCTCATGAGACAGAACAAACTTTCATTAAAAAACAGTATCTTACGGTAAGATAATGCAAATTATTTGGTTTCAGACAAATGTATCTCATCATGTTGCTGACATTTTAATAGCTTGCACAGTGAAGTGTACAAAAAGATATTTATATTGTGGTTGAAACTATGGACCGAGACAGTTTTCACCCCACAATATTACTGCAGCACTGAAAAAAAAAATCATTAATTGTCCTGACCTCCTTGCAAATAAAAGCTTTAGAATTTGGATTGTCATAGGTTGCTGTCTTTCTGTTCTTGATCTCATCAAAGCCAATCAGCTACGTAAATTGGAAAGATAAAATACAATGATTAGCGTGGGGCTACGGCAACTTTCTTGAAATTCTAACAAGAGGTGTTAAAGCAAATACATTTGCCTAAAATCAAGCCTGAAAAAGAACCCTAACAACATACATAGAACCAGTTTGGTCTAGTGATTAAGGTGCTGGCTTAGAAACTAGGAGACTGTGAATTCTAGTCCTACCTTCCGGCATGAAAGCTAGATGTATCTCTTTCAGACTAATTAACCACACAGGATTGTTGTTGCCGGGACAATTGGAGAAGGAAAGAGTAGTAACACGCTAGTCTGAGTTATCTATAAAAAGAATTCATGCAAGATGCCAATAAATAAATATTAAAGAGTGTGTCACTAAGCCTGCATTATATCGAGGTTGGTGGAGAAGAAATTAGGATATTAATTTTTTAAAATGGCCCCTAAATATTCAATTATACAATCACATGCACAATGTAAAGATATTAAATAAAGGGCTCCTAATGTCAGAACTCTTAATATCCTTAACTGTTAAGCCATCTCTGCATAGTTCAACCCTAAATTGCAAGTATTCTCTTCTATGGGTAACCTTTTGCATTGATAGCAGTTGCAGCCTGTGGCATATGGCTGTGAAGTCTCCATATTTCGAGGGGGGCAGGAGAGAGACAGGGAAAAATCAGAAAAACCTTCCTCCCTTTAAATATTCTATTTTTCTTCCCTGAGGCTTTAAGTCTGTAGACAGGAGCAGGATTTCAAAAGATTTTTTAAAAAAACAAACTGCCCTCCTATCAGCTAAAAATCAAGAGCCCATTCATCTGCCTATCACCCTCCCTTATCACCCCTTACCTCTCTGTCCTTGATAATCCTTACACTGATCAGACTTTCGAAAGAGTCTGTGCAGAAATGAGAACCGCCAGGAACAAAAGCAGGTACATTTTACTGAAAACACAAAGGTTCAAAAAGTTTTTTCCACCTAGCAAGGGTTAGGGTGAATAGATCTGAAGGGTTTGTGACCTACAGATAAAGGTATACAGATATGCCCCACCAATTCAAGATGTATGAAAGGCCCCCTGCTTAAACGATTGTGTGTGTTCTTTTGTCAATTTAACCCCAGTCACAATTACTAACTGGATTAAAAAAAAAAAAAGCTAGATGCAATTTGCATTTGAGGACATGTATCAATTGGATGAGTTAGGGAGCTGAATATACTGCTCTTTATAAAAAAAAAATGTTCCTCTTCTACCTAACCCCCCAAAAGCACTGCCATCAAGAGCAAGGCCAAAATATTGGTCAATCTTTGTCTATTTCTCTGCCATATGTGCACACACAAACCCAGATGTGTCGCCGTAAGACAATTCCTGCAGGTCATAGTCAACATAGAAGGAAACTATTTTGTAGTTCAAAAAAATCTGGAAAGAAATAACTTTTTAATGTCACAGGTATTTACAGGACAATTCCTGATACTATGCACCAAACCTCTTTTTTTGGTCTTTCTTCCTCAAGTGCATATTATGTGCTAATTATTCTTTCCCATCCCTTCCAACTGGTCATACTGGTTTTTTTTTAAACAATCTATAACTGCTAGCATTTCCTGAAACCAATCTCAAAGGGACCTTTTATTATATATTAATTCCAGTCTTCCAGGGGGACCGAATGCCATTACTGATAATGGTAATCAGAGGTAAAAAATGGGAGATAAGTACATTTTTCCCTCCCAGGAATAAAATGCAATGGGAATTAAGAGCAAAAACAGCCAAATCAGAATGAGAAAGGTAGAAGGATAGGATAAAAATTCAAGGGAAGATAATGAACAAAAAAAAAAAAAACAGATCCATTACTGACCACAGGGATTTTAATTTTCTGGACCAGCTTCTATCCATTCTTGAAAACCTTTTCAGCATTTCAAAGCGAGTGGAAAATTATTAGGCAGGAAAAATCCTTCACTGATCATCCTGGAGAGTCAAGATAGTTGCCGTTGGCTACAGCCCAGAAACTTCACAATTGGCTCTGTTGATCAGCTGCAACTTTAGACTTGAGTTTGGGGTGTGTGTGGAGTTTTTTTAAAGCAACAATAAACAGGACATGTCAGAAGCAATAAAGAATTGGAAAGGAAGAGCAAACAGAAAAAAAAAGCAACTAAAGCATACTGATATATATATTTTTTAAAAAAAGTTATCTTCCTTAAGTGGGGAGTTCAGTTCCTCTCTAACTATATTCATTTTTTTACACATAACTGAAGGTGACAAACGTATCTATATGCCCTATCCTTGGCAAGAATATAAAAGTGATTTGCTCTTGCTTTGGTGATTTGTACTTTTCGGCCTAATATGCGTATCCCACATTCAAGTAGGAAGGTGGATCCTTTTAACTTTCTTGAGGTTTATAGAATCCTAGGGCTGGAAGAGACCTGAAAGGTTTTTTAGCCCAACCCCTGCCCAAGGTAAGAACCTTATATCATCCAGGGCAAATATTGGTTGTCCAATATTTTCTTGAAGACCTCCAGCGATGGAGCAGTCACAACTCTGGGAGGAAAGCTGTCCATCTGTTTAATAGTTCTGGCTGTCAGGAAATTATTCCTTATTTCCAGGGTGGCTCTCCTTCTAAGGAGCTTCCACCAGTTTACTTCTTGTCCAGTCCTCGGGTGCTTTAGATTATAAACCAACCCTCTCTTTCCTGTGATAGTCCTTCCAGTATTGGAAGATGCTATTACGTCCCCTTTTCATTAGACTAAACATGCTGGTTCCTTAATAGTTCATTACACAATAATTATGTTTATGTAATTTAGCTTGCAGGCACTTATCTTTGTAGCTGCATTTTCTAAGGCCTCGGCATTTTTTTTTATTTTTGTATTGTGGTGACCAGAATTGATTAACCCAAGTTGGTTAACAAGCAGGGAATATATACTTTCTTCTTTTAAAAAAAATTGAGCAGTGCATACCTATAAAGTCATTTTTTGAGATGTCAACCCCTGACGTGTCCCAGGAGGACTTGAGACAAAAGACCAGTTTTCAAAGTTGTTCAGGCACAAGCACTTCACGGTGGTATTATTTTTAATAGGCTACACCGATTTGCTCTTGCTTTGGTGATTTTTATAAAAAAAAAAACTACACCTGATCATTTGGAACAACTAATAAAATTATATGGGCAGTTTAAAAGGGTTTGTGCTCAGCATGGATGGGAAGTTATGACCCAGGATAAGTTCAATTCTGATAAAGCATGAAGATTTTATCGGTATAATAAACTTGTCAACTCAACATGGACATTACAGAGGGCTCCACCCGGTTGCTCAGTGTATTAAATGGTATAATAACTAAAGGTATTGAATAATAACGATACCTTACTCTCTTTTTTTTCTAGTCAGGTCTGCCTCATCGCGTTTCAAGCATTCTATAGGGAGCAAGGCTACCTGATGACCTCACTGAGCCCACATAAATACATCACTTTCAAAGAATTCCAGAAAGACTTTAAAAAACAAAACCCCGCTTATCAACTCAATTAAGTCGCAAAATAAATCGGAATGCACAGAACAAACAAATCTTAGCCAGTAGAGCCTAATAAACGTCCGGCTGCCTCTCGAGATCGAGCCACGAAGACGCCGAGGCAAAACGCGATCACCGGATTGCAACGCCAGATGATCGCTATTTAACGCGCAACTTTCTCCCCAGCCATTCGTGCAAAGGGATTGCCCCCAAAGGGCCCATCCCTCATCCTATGGATCTCGATCTCTCTCTCTCTCTCTCTGGGGAGCAGCTGGGCTCCAGGGTGGGGAAAAAAAAAAAGGAAGCTGGAGGATCTGGTTTGGATCCAAGCGGCGAAACTTTGTAGGGTCCCAACCCCACCCGTTTGTCTCCTCGCAGCCACTCCGGCAACGGATTGCACCCCTTTCAACCGCAGCCCAAGACTCGGGGTGCTTAAGAAGTCGGAGCCAAACCAAACTCACCAAATTGGCGGCTCGGGGCAATTTTGGCGAGGCTGTGCAGAGAAGAAACCCACCTTCTCGTCTTGTGTTTTGATTGCACTGACTACGTCAGATTCCGGCCCTTGCAAGGAGACCCGGATCTGCCGGCTCCCACCGCCGGGGCGGTGCACGGGCCCAAGCTCCGCCTAACCCCCCGTTGCAGCGGATGCCCCTTCCGCCCTTTAACGGGGTCGCCCCTCGCAGCGTGCGCTGAGTTGGCATTCGCATGCAAATCGGCCGGCTCAGGAAAGGCGCTGATTGGCCCGTTTTGTTTCGACTCTCGGGATGTTTGCTACGCTTCAAAGCGATCAAGCTCGGCTTGCTTTTTTTGGGGGGGGGGAGGGGGCTCCGCCTTAGGAAGAGGGCGCTGGGGTGGCGGGTTTCGCTTTTACGTCCCCGGGGTTGGTGCTCGCTCCCACCGCCGCGGATCGGGGGAGGCGGGTGGGAGAAGGCTTGCTCTGGGGCCCCAACACGACCCCACCTTGCTTCCCTCGAATGCATCGGCCTAAGAAAAACAGCCGAGGAAGGCTTATGGGAGATGGGCGGCGCTAGAAACCGAATTAGCAACGTTGGTAAATGAGCAAAAGCGCCTAACGCGTTTAGTGGCGGGTTACAATAGGCTTGCAAAATTACAGCGGGGGTGGTGGTGGTGGTGTTTGTTGCAATCCACGGACGACTTCTGAATAGCCGCGTACTTTATTTTTTTGCCCGACGTTTAACTGGCATTATCAAGTAGTTCAATGGCCCATTTCATATGCTTCAAATAGTTTTGTTTTGGCTCCTCGACAGGCAATCCTCGACTTACGGCCACAAGTGAGCCCAAAAATCTCTGTTGCAAAGCGAGATCCTTGTTCAAGGCGCTTTCCCCATTTGTGCGACCTTCCTTGCCATTGCCGCTAAATGAATCACCGCAGGTGTTAAGCTAGGAACAGGAGACTGTTAAGGGAACCAGGCTTGATTTTTGCTTATCAGAAGGTCGCAAAAAGGAGATTGCAATGAACACTGCAGCCCGTCACAAATATGAGTCAGTTGCCAAGCGCCTGAATTTTGATCACATGACCATGTGAATGGGTGAAAAGTGTGTGGCCGTAAGTCACTTGTTCAGTGCCAACTGGAACTTTGAACAGTCATTAAATAAGTTGAGGACTATCGCTAGCATCCACTATGGGGAGGGAAATAATATATTTTGGGTATAAATCCCGTGTTAATATATGTATTCTACTACCCTTCATATAGAGCAATGATGACGAACCTGTGGCACGCAGAGCCATTTGTTCCGGCACGCGAGCAACAGGCAAACTTACCTCACTGCACATGTACACACCTCACAGCTGATTTTTGGGCTGCTTTGAGGCCTTTTTCGGCATCCCAGAGGCTTGAAAAAAGCCTCTGCAGGCTTTGCAAGACAAATAATAGGCCCATTTCATCACTTTCTATAATACTGGAAGTGACAAAACTGGCCTATCATTCGGCCTACAAAGCCTGCAGAGGCTTTTCTCAAGCCTCTGGGATGCCGAAAATCAGCTGTGAGGCACAGTGCACGTAAGGGGGGGATTGCGCACATGTGCAGGGGGCATGAGGAGGGTGCACATTGCCTTCTGGGTGCTGGCATGTGAGTGCGCACACAATTTTTGACACAGGAGTCCAAAAAGGTTAGCCATCCCTGATATAGAGCAAGGGTCTTCAAACTTGACAGCTTTAAGACTGGTGGATTTCAACTCCCAGAATTCCTGAGCTAACACGACTGGAGGAGGAATTCTGGGAGTTGAAGTCCACCAGTCTTAAAGCTGTCAAGTGTGAAGACCCCTTATATAGAGATACCCACCCTTGATAAACCTTCCCTCATAATCTAATTTTAAATCCAGATGTTAGTAATTATAGTAATTTACTTATATGCCAGTCCGGCTGCCGCATATATACATTCTTAGCTCTCCATCATGACATAAAAACATAAATGCAGTTCTAGATCAGGTCCATCTAACAACAAAATGATTAGCCAGTGGGATGCATAAGGCACAACACCAAACGCAACAAAGCTTGAATCGGGGTGGCGAATGCATGACCATCAAGAGCCTTAATAATCCCCACCTGTCCAAGGCCCTTTTAAACCTGTCCAATTAATACTCTTTGTAGGGAAAAAAATAATGTAGGTCAAATGTTACATGTTAAAAAATTGCTTTAATCTCCTCCCGTGTAGTTTTATCCAATGATGTTCCCTTTTGGTACTTGGAAAGAAAAAGGCATGTTGGTATTTTCTACTTGCCATATTACAATGCTATATTACAGATAAAAAGCTTGGGATTATTCTGAATAAATCCATATTTAAAATGCTGCTTGAAATGAGGATTTCATAAATTAGGACTCTTCAGTCCTCTGGAGTGCTCTTATTAGTTTAATTAATCCAGTTTTTAATCATAGTTTGGAAAACCTAATTAGTTCTTTGATGATATATCAAACAATGTGGTCACTTGGATCAGTTATTAAATATATATGTGTGGAAATGTGATCACTTGCCATCTGGATCCATCTTATTGATAAATTGCTAAATGATCGCAAGTTTCTATTTCTTCCAATACAGCTAACGTTTTCTTTACTATTTGTAAAATAAGCCTTTGACTGCTCCGATATTATAACTATTGGGTTCTATGGGGGTCTATTTGCAATCTCATCTTTTTTATATCGCCCAGCAGGTATACTTTTGAAATTTCAATTTCCTCACCCCCACAGGCATGAAACATGTTATCTAAAATAAATAAATAAAAAATTCCCAGATGAACAAAACTCTAGCAACAGAATAGTCACTGTATCTGAATGAATGCTGAATCCGTTTGCTCTTTGGCTCTCAATAATTTCATTAAATTCTTACATAATCCAAAGGTCTCCAAGAATGGCATTTGAGAAGTAAAAGACATAACAAGATTTGTTTTGGACTGGGAATATTATGTGGACTCATCCCATCCTATTTTGCACTTATGGGAATGTCCACAAATAGGTGAATAGTTGGGCAAGTGTGTTATCTGACTGAATCCTGGGCACTTTACTTAAGGTCTTTGGTCCTCTCTGAGGTTGCTGTTTCCTGCAGATATTTTATTACCCAAGTAGTAGAACCATCAGTGCTAGAAGGAAATGGAGTTTGCTCTCTTTTTATATACAAAGGCTTGCCTTGTCTTCCCATTTATGACTATAATTGTGTTGCTTGTATCTTTACAATTTACAGTTTTATTTGTTCCCTAGCATGATTTGATTGGTTTTTAGTAACCTATGACTATCACTAAGTGGTGTTGTTGTTTTTTTATGTACACTGACAGCTTATGCACCAAAGACAAATTCCTTGTGTGTCCAATCACACTTGGCCAATAAAGAATTTTATTCTGTTCTGTTCTATTCTGAAAAAACAAGCTCAGAAGAGCACCAAGAACCTCTCAAATATAGCCAATATTTATGAGATTTGAGATGAGTTTGGACCTGTAAATTCACAACACGAATCTGCTGATGGCTAGAAATTTACATTACTGTGACCCTAGAGATTTCCCAAATTGTAGGGTTGTATCAAAAAAAGTTTTAATTTAAAAAAATCAGAAGACTTTTAAACCCATGTTCAGTCTTCAGTGATCAACTGAATTAATATACAGTATCCTGCCAAAGCACTAGAGCAACTACATTTTAGCCCATACTGTATAGTATTTTACTTTTTAACATTATTCAGTAATCTCCTATCAAGAAGTCCGACATACCCTTTCAATTTTTTTCATTTCATTAAAAGAGCCAATCTACTTCTTTTTCTGGGTTTCAAGGGACCAGTTCAGATTTGATCATTTCATCAAGCACTGGAGGATGGCATGCTACAACTGAAGATTTGAATTTGCTAGATACATCTTTTTGTAAATCTTTTGTGTAATTTTGATACTGTATTTAATTATTTTTGAGAGGATATGACTTGGTGATATTTCAAATGAGAGCATTTGAGTACATATGCTGATACCCAGGATAAACAGCAGTGGGAAATGTAGCTATAATCCTGCAGTTGTGATTTAATTCAGCTTTAAATCCAATTCAAACATTCTGGTTAACAAAACACCCTCAAAAGTGTTCCATGCCTTCAATGAGCCAACATTCTCTGTGTTAGAAAAAAAACACAACTTGAAGTTTTAGATTTAGTAACTGGTGGCATTTCTATTACTGGCAATGATTTCAACAAATCATTTGAGGTATCTGTTGATTAATGTTGCAAATTATCTTGGAGGCATTTTGGTTGACTTATGTTAAAGAACTGCTTCAGTGCCTGTATGAAGTGCCCATTCAAAATAATGCCACAAAATTTCAGTTAGATTATTATAGTTAGGGCTTCCAAATTGTGACATTTCTGCTGCTTCAGCTATTCTGGTGGATTTGTGTCTTTAGGTCATTGTTATATAACTTACACTCAGGCTTTCAGTTCATGGGTAGAAATCAACATGCTTCTATAGAATTTCCTGGTACAATCTGGAATGCATTGTTCCTTCCACGGTTGTAAACCATTTGTGCCCTGAAGGTTGCAGGGCATTTTTATTCACATGGTTTGCAGTTGATGGAAGTTCTTTTATTGAAATTTAATGTTGTTCATTCAGGCACTTCTCTCGCTAGTGCCAGAAAGTTCCAGTTTTCTAGCTCCTGTTTTAATATACTGCTGGATTCATTTAAATGGTTTTTAACTTGAGATAAGTGGTCATATATACTTTTGGGAAGCAGTTTCTGCTTTGGTAGCCTTCCATGTTTTCCTTGTGGTGAGCCCATGAAACAATGACGTCAGGCAATACAAGAATAGCCTGAAGATTCTTTACTATCATTATACCTTATTTTGGGAGGCATTTTTTACTGGATGATCACTCCTATAAAGGATAGCAATTGTTCTCATTTCCTCCGTTTAAACTTGGTTGATTGCAGAGTAACAGAGAGCAAAGCCTTTAGAAATGGTTTATAGCCCTTTCCAGTCTCATTATTTCTGTTTTACAAAAAACTGTTTTGATCTAAGCATGCTACATTTCCATAAACCCATGGCACAAAGAGCAATCACCTTGCCAATCTATAAGGATGTTGTTCTTTTAGCACATGAGGCCCCTGTGATCAACATTATTTTGTCATCTAATTGAATGAAATCTGACTCAATTTACTTCCTGTGTTCATTACTGTTACAGATATGACACACTAGATTGTGTAGGCTTGTTTAATCAGGGGCATGAGTAAAACTCAGCTCCCTCAAGTTTTTGGGTTAGGATACCTGATATTCCTCTTTAAGGTTGTGGGCGATGTGGGAGAATGCTTTTCTAATCTGTTCTCCTGGGACAGTATTGTTCTTTTCATAGATAATGTTTCTTCTTTTTCATTTTGTGAAAATGCCAAAGTCATTTTACAGAGTTGAGTTAGATGGACTAGAAATATGAATAAATAATAAGATGAATTTTCAATAACATTGTAGGTCCTGGGATTCCACCTACTTTTTAAACTGTGGCTCTAAGCTGATGCACATTGGATAATTGAGAAAGCTAATTACAAAAAGAAGAAATAATCATGTCAAGTTGTGAGATTTGTTTAGCAAAATTAGGATCCCAAAATTTCATTATCTTCATGTGAAACCTATAAGTACAGTATGGGTAGAGAACATGGAGAAACAGATAGCAATAGCACTTAGACTTATATAAGTCTTTGGTGCTAAAAACTTTGGGTATAATATTGAATTGGAAAAATGGCAAGAATTATGGGAAAGAAATAGGAAAATAACACTTGCCATAGCATACAAATAAAATCTATATAAGATGTTTTATAGGTGGCATCTTCCCCCAGCAAGGCAGGCAAAAATGTTTAGAAATCTATCACCAACTTGTTGGGAATGTAATCAAGAACCAGGCATGTATTATCATATGTGGTGGTCATGTAAAAAACAAAAACAAAGGAGATTTGGCAAAAGATTCAGACATGGTTGGAAGAGATGATTGGACAAATAAAACAGAATCCAAACCAGAACTATTTTTATTAGGAATCCCAAAAAAGAGATATAGTAAAGAAGTGACCTATCTAATATTACATATTATAAGGGCAGCAAGAATGTTTTTGCTCAACAATGGAAAAATAGAGGAAATTCCCTTAGAAGGTGAAGTGATAAAGAAAATACTGATTGGTGCAGAAATGACGTTGGAATTGAAAAATAAAGGTGTCGTGCTCCTGTTGTGAGTCTGAATCCAAGGAGGAAGCCAAACAGCTGACAGTGAGTGGGACTGTGGCTCAGTTGACTGTGAAGAAAAATGGGGAAGGGCAAAGTTCAGCTGGGCAGAGCAGGGAAGAGGTAGAACAAGGGAGAGGGAGTTCACAGGAAGCGCACTCCTTCATCCTAGGGCACACAGGGAGGAATGGAGAAGAAGAGAGCAACGTGGCTTATGGGGGAGGAAAGGGCCCTGATTCCCTTCATTAGCCACACCTTGGAAGAGAGTTTAAGAGATGCATGCTGAGTGCGGCGTCTTCTGGGAACAAACATGAGTTTATCTTGTGTTGACTTTGCTTATCTGTGTCCCTGGAGTCTTCCGTGTTGAATGTCTGGAATTCTTGCTCCTGCCCTGCCAAACTAATTACCTCATCTTGCCTTGATTGGATTTATAGTTAGTTTTTGTTGACAACATTTTGGACTTGAATCTCTGCAGCCAAAGGCTGTTCCTGGGAGAGTTTTTCTCCAGCCCAGAAGGTAACCAGGACATTGGGGGCAAAGTTGGAGCTAATAAAGGGACTCCTACTGATTATCTGACTGTATGGCCTTTGTGCTATGCCCCTTTGGGTCATCATATAAGGTGAGACAGAATATGAGATATGGAATAAATTCTATCAATGGTGGGAAACGGAAAGGAGGGACCCAGAATAAAAACGAGGATTGGTAGAATGGACCGTCGAGGTTACGTATGTAATTACCACTGGATATCATGGACAAGACAAAAGGTGTAAAGTTAGCAGTACAGAAGATGTTATGCTGTCTTTATAAATGTATATGACTGGATAAGCTAACTGTATAAATGTACACAAGATACTAATTTTATAGTTTAGTATGTAAGGCAAAGATGATGCCAGGACGCTCGCACTGTGTCCGATATTTTAATGTGTAATTAATAATAATAAAGTACAGTCTAACACCACTTACTTTGATATTTGTTATACTGAAGGGCCTCATCGCTATTGACACACACAGACAAATAAACGGGCCTGCCTGCCCGCCGGCCGCCTCTTTCTCTCTCTCCCCCCCCCCGCCCCCACTTCAGAAGGCAGTTGCACCCACCTCACTAGGCCTCAAGCCTTCCCCGGCGTTGATGTGTCCCGGGAGACAGGCTCCGAGACCAAGCCGAGGGCTGAAACGTAAACAAAGGCGCCGGCAGTGGCGGATTTCCTCAGTAGAGCCTTCCCGCCCGCCATGAGGCTCGACGGGGGCGAGGGAAGAAACAAACAACAACAACGCTCTTCGGTTTCCCGCAGGGAAGAGGCGCCTCCTCTTTAAATGGCCCTCTCGCGCCAGTTCCCAAGGCGACGTCGTCGCGGGCGAGTGACGACGCACAAGGCGACCTCTCTCCCGCTTCTGAGGCCTCGCCCCCTTGCCGGCGCTGCGTCGCGCCGCGCCTCGCCTCGCCTCGGCGCGCGCCCCCCACCCCTCCACTATGACGGAGAGGAAGAGGACGGCTCCGGGAGGCGCAACGCGCATGCTCGGCGCGGGCGCCATTTTGGACGGGCCGCCGGAGCTTCTCCCGCGGTGGTGACGGTTGGCGGCGGAGGTCGGCCCGGCTCAGCGGCGGCGGCGGCGGGAGCGACCTGGGTTTCGGCGGGTCCCGCTGCCGAGATGGCCAATATCGCGGTGCAGCGGATCAAGCGGGAGTTCAAAGAAGTGCTGAAGAGCGAGGAGGTCAGCCTTTATACGCCCCCCACCCCCCCTCCGTTTCTGGCCCCCCCGAGCTCCGTTGAGGGGGGGGGCTCATCCCGGCCCAAGGCTCCTGGCCTGCCTTTCGTCTCGGCTGCCCGGAGGCTGAAGCCGCCGCTTCTCTCCTTCTGCAGGGGACGACGGGAGGGGGGGGTCACGGTGAGGGGCGCCCGCTGAGGGTGGGGAGATGTGGGGGGGCAGGCAGGACGGGGAGAAGCAAAGGGGGAGGGGAGGGCAGGCCAAGAGCCCCCAACCCTGTGAGGGGAGCTTTAAATCCTTTCGAGGGGCTGATCTCTTCTCCCTTCCTCCCCCCTCCCAATGGAAGTGTCAAGCCTCATATTAGAGGTGGGGGTGGGGCATCGTTTGCTGAATTGTTTGCAGAAGCAGCAGCAGCAGCAGCTAGGTACCAGGCGATGGGAGTTCTAGCTCCTCCTCAAGCCACCCGAAAGCTGGCTTGGATGCCTTGGAGCCAATCCTGTGGGAGATGGTGAGTTTTAGGCCTGAGAAAGGTAGCTGGGAGCCTTTGGGCCAGTCCCCAGAAGACTGGGATTTCTAGTTCGGCAGCTAGGTACTGGGTGATAGGCGTTCTAGCTCTTCCTTGAGCCACAAAGGCCAGCTAGGTGCCTTTGGACCAGTCCTGTGGGAGGTGGTGAGTTTTAGACCTGAAAAAAGTAGCTGCGCGCCTTTGGGCCAGTCCCTGGGAGGCTGGGAGTTCTAGTTCGGTGGTTAGGTACCGGGTGATGGGAGTTCTAGTTCCTTAAGCCACTCAAAAGCCAGCTTGAGTGCCTTGGAGCCAGTCCTGTTGGAGATGGTGAGTTTTAGGCCTGAAAAAGGTAGCTGGATGCCTTTCAGCCAGTCACCGGGAGACTGGGAGTTCTAGTCTCGTGTATGACGTAAAAGCTGGCTGGGGTGATTTGGGGTCAATCCTCAGGAGATGGTGAGTTTTAGACTTAGGCAAGAAAGGTAGTTGGGTGCCTTTGGGCCAGTCCCCAGGAGACTGGGAGTTTTAGTTCAGCAGCTAGATGCCGGGTGATGGGAATTCTCGTTCCTCCTTAGGCACAAAGTTTGGCTGGGTGCCTTTGGGCCAGTCCCCAGGAGACTGGGAGTTCTAGTCACATGTATGGCATAAAACCTGGCTGGATGACTTGGGGTCAGTCCTCAGGAGACTGGGAGTTCTAGTTCAGCAACTAGGTACTGAGTGATGGGAGTTCTAGCTTCTTGAGCCACAAAGGCCGGCTGGGTGCTTTTGGGTCAATCCTCGGGAGATTGTAAGTTTTAGGCCTGAGAAAAGTAGCTGGACTCCTTTGGGCCAGTCACCAGGAGACTGGGAGTTCTAGTCCCCTGTATGGCATAAAAGGTGGCTGGGTGACTTGGGTGGGTCAATCCTCAGGAGATGATGAGTTTTGGGCCTGCCTTAAAGGCCAAGAAAGGTAGCAGGGCGCCTTTGGGCCAGTCACCAGGAGACTGGGAGTTCTAGTCTTGCGTATGGTATAAAAGTTGGCTGGGTGACTTTGGGTCACCCAGTGACCAGGAAACAGTGAGTTCTATCTAGTTCTGCCTTAGCCACAAAAGACAAGCTGCGTGGCTTTGATTAAGCATTTTTCAGTCTGACCCACCTCACAGTGTGGTTGTTTCAGGGAAAACAGGAGGAGGAGGAGGGACGTTAGGTAGCTTTGCCACCTTGAGTTACTTATAACGTAATAAAGGCAGGATAAAATCTAATAAAGAAGCCAGCCCTTCTCTTTCCATTTATAGGCCCAGCGGCCTTTCCTTTAGGTTGAGTGCCCTTGTTGCTGAGAGTTTATTCTGGCAACAGAATCTGAATCTTTGGGGAAATTTCCCTGATGTTGGTATAATAGGCAAAGTTTTCTGGAATTCATGTGTATATGTGTGTGTGTGTGTGGACGCAGAAAGAGTAAAACATTGGAGTGTGTAAAATAGGCTTCACAATAGACTCTTCATCCTTAGGCAGGTTAGAAAACCATAGTTTGTGGAATAAGCCAGAATTCAGGGAAGCAAGTGATGGTGGCTTTTTTGGCCAATCCCTCGTTCTTTTAACTGATCTTGCCGTGGACCTTTACAGGTTGGTTAAGAGCTTAAGCAAGCTAGAAATCTGAATTAGCACTAAGGAAGGAAGGAAATTACAAAGACCTGTGTGTTGGTGTAGTCTCTTTAATTGTAGTGAGTAAGCCTTAAGCTATGATCTGTTTGTTGGCCTTCAGTGTACAAAATGCTAAGCCAAAAACAAATCAACAACATAGCTTCATGCAGTGCATGGGATGATGTGTTAAAATGCATGGACTGTGGGAAGCTAAAGTAGAATGGATAAACTATTTGAAAAATTATTAAAACCAAATACATTTAAGATGGAGCACATATATTTTCCCCTACTATACAGACATGGAAAGAATCAGATGTAATTATAACCTATATAACCATTGATTGGGAGAACTATTTCATTATTTCATATTTTAAATGTTCACAAGTAACACTGCTATTTGGATGAGAATTCATTGAGAGGATGTTTTTGTCTTTATTTTAAAAAGGATTCCTCTCAATTCTTATATAATGGATTGTAAAAATTGATGAAGGAGCCCACATAAAAAAACAGTTCTTTCATTTAAAAGTATATTCTGTTGATGCTGTGTATTATCAATTAACATATTTTTTCCAAAGGCCCTTTAACTCTTCACTCAGATATGTATATCTGAGTGGACTAAGAACATAATATTGGCACAACTGATAATAGTGAAAAAGTGAGCATTATAATGCATTAGATTTGTATCCTGGTCTTACTCCAATTTATTCAGAGTGGTATGTATGGTCTTAGTCCTGTTTTCCACTGTTTCAAATCAAATCAAACGTTTATTGTCAATACACAACAAGTGTACAATGAAATTGAAATTCATACTATTTTCATTTATTTTTACTATAGATACTATTCAGTCAGTATTCAATACTAGTTTAAAGAATTCCAAGAAATTTTTGTTCCATCCTTGTCATAGTCATAATAATTCTGCTTTTCCTTAACATCAGTAAAAAATATCAGATAGAAATAGATGGCCACATACTCCTGCCCTAATGGAATATATTGTCCTGAAATATAAGCATTGAGCTCAGAGACACTGTTTAATATTGTACATTAAAACAAAGATAACTGAAGACGTTTATTTTTGGGGGATGTATGTGATTTTTGTAACAATCTGATTTACTAAACTAAAATGATTTCAGGAACGAGCATTGAACCAACTCGAAAGTACTGCTTTTCAACTTTATTGTATAAAAAGATCCAGTTGACCCAATTCTAAATTCATTTATAGAACAGCTATAAAATAAATTCCAACAAAGATGTGTCATATCATGTTTAATCTAAATATCTTTAGCTTTCTTCCATGTACACTTTTCAAGTGTACAAATAACCCTCAACTTACAACCGTTCATTTGGTGACCGAAGTTGCAATGACACTGAAAAAATCTGACTTAATGGACGTTGTTCCCACAGCCATTCCAGCATCCCTGTGGTCATGCAATCAAAATCCAAATGCTTGTCAACTGGTTCATATTTAGGACCATTGCTGTGTCCCAGGGTCATTGGAGAATCAAGATTCATTTAACAACCACGTTACTGATTTAACAACTGTGGCAAAAAAAGCTCAAACAATTGGGCAAAATTCACTAAGCAACAAAAAAAGTGTGGTCGTAAATCAAGGACTACCCATATACATTTACTTACAAAACCTTTTTTTATGTAGCTTGATGGACAATCACACCTCTCGAAAATGAGGAATGCTTGTAAATGGGATGCTTTCTAAAGGACATTTAAATTCATCATTTATGTAAGAATATGATGTCTATCTGTCCTTACGTTAATAGAAAATATATCAGTAATAATTGGCTGGATGTTCTCTATCTTTACAGTGGTTTTAAACTCTTGAGATAGTATTTATTTGATTGAAGTAGTTCTACTTTCTCCTTCACTGTGGCCTTCCTTATGCCAGCTGAACAAATGAAAATAAAATAGCTGATTAATACTGTTTCTAAGAGGTCTTTGGTGCTCTCTGAGCTTGGTTGTTTTCTGGCAGTTTCTTCATTACCCAAACTAGGTAACATCATCAGTGCTAGTGCTGTTTCTGCCATCTGTAAAGCCGTTTTTTAAGCTTTAAATTTGGGACCCAAAATGTACATATGATCTGTGCTACCTGGGAATAGATGGAATTGGTTATCTATCATCCAGTTAATCATCCTACCTGTACAAAATTAGAGTAAGCTACTGATAATTTGGGAAGATAAAAGCTGGATTCGTATTTTAAACCGACTTACTGTTGCTTACTCAACTGTGCTAAAAAATCAAAAATCCTTTTGGATATAGGCCACCTGGTCCACGATGCATCAAAGCAGCCAAAATCCATATCATTTCCATCATCCCCATGCTTAATCGGGTTTTTCTGAGAAAATTCTCTCTTTGGATCTCCCCAAGAGGTTTTCCAAAGGACCAAATAATTCTTGAATCTGCAGGCCAAATTGTTCCTTCTTTGTCTAACCACTCATAAGCAAACTTTAGTATTGATGTTCTTTCTGGACAGCAAAGGTTTCCTTGTGTCACATCCCCCCTTATATGTATAATTTGTGCCCCTCTTTCTAGTGGTAGCCTTATGCACTTTGATATCAGTAGGAAAGGTACTCGTAACTCATATGTTGAAATGTTGAAATACAATGAAAAAATTAAAACAGATCAACGGGATGTGCTTGCTTTCTGACATGTCTACACATTTTACTTAACGTAGCAATACCTCTTTATACATTGACTCAAAATATATAGCTACGATCTTTGTTTCCATTTACCTGGAATAAGTTTCACTAAAAAAAAAATCCATGCAGTCTTTTAAACATACAATGTAAATTGAAAGATCTCCTAGAAAATATGTCCTAAAGCTGGATTAAATTTTAATCCATTTTTTAAAAAAATCTGCAGTGTGGATTCCCCCCCAAAAAAAAAAAATTGAATTGGAAAATTACCATTTCAATCATTGAGGCTTCCTAAAGTGAGAAGATATTGAACATGATTACTATATTGAGTTCAACACATCTAACCCGATTTACAGATATGCTTCCTAAAAATGATTATCTGAAAAGGGATATTTACAGATTTAAATTTGATTGTATTTATTTTTTAAAATGTTAGGGTTTCAGTGAAAAAAATATGATCGTTTTTCTGCAAGCAATTTCCATCTTTTTTAATCTATTCCGTATGGTGTTGGCATTTCAAAACATGGTTAGATGTTATCAAACTATAATTTGTAACCTCTGCACAAGGGGAATACATTACTTCCCTCCTTCTGCATTTACTAAATATAACAACTACACGGAAGCTTCAGTAATTTAGCATTATAAAAAAATTAATGAATAATTGCACTTTGCTGTTAACATTCTGTGAACAGCGTGACATATTCAGATGGTTACACGACTGACATTATAATGTACCTTGTTTATGTATTTTAATAGTAGCGTGCCTTTCCATGAAAAAAAATTGAAGGAAAGCAAAAGCGTGCAGTTTTAAAGGAGCATTGTAGAGGACACAACTGTCAAATAAAAAAATGTGGACAGCAAAGTAGACTAAAGGGAGGCAGAAGTATGTTCTGTCAAACTTCTTCAGAGAGCCCTGGTGATTCAGTTGCAAAAAAAACCAATGACAGCAGAATCCTCACGATAAGATAGAAATCTTCAGCCTATGTGGACATTTATATAATGTACAACTTTTCAGGAACATTCAAGCCAGTTAGAAATTTAGACAAAATATGATAGATGAAACATACCCAGCTACTGTAGAATGGATTAATCTTAGCAAATCTTGTGTTTGCAAAATATCCAGTCATTTGAAGGCTACTTTCCGTAAGCAATTATATTAAAATTCAGACAGGCAATCTGCAAACTCATCCTAAACATAGAGAAAACCGTCAAAGGCGAAAATAATTAGGTACTGATTGGTTATTTTTGAGAAAGTAAGCACTACTCTTAAAATGCTATCAGAGTTGTTTTTCCTCGTATAGTTGTTAGCAGAATGCTAATATAAAATTGCATTCTTCATCTAGCTGATATCAAATGCAATATTTTGGAAAAGCAAGTTTCCTACTTTGGAGGAAGAAAATGACAAAAGTTCTTGTAATACTGAAGCTTGTTTAAAGTTTCTCACCGCCAGCATGAAAAATCAATAGAAATGAGACCTTTTACCGACCTTTAGATTATATTTTTGGCTGCTGTCCCATACCACTTGTCCTAAGAATAAGTGTCTGTATTCCCAGGCAGTTATTTTGGAGTTGGCCTGTACGTGTTCTCAGAGCTCAACAATCTACTGCAAAATGACGTACCATTAACTTATCATGTTCAAAAAAGTTTGCAGACTCTTCTATGTGCTTCAGTGTGCCCAAAGAAACAATATATACTGGGACTGATTGGGAAAGCTGTATTTTATAAACTCAATGCAAATATGTCAGTGTTTTTTTTTGTTGTATACCATCAAAGGAGGTAGATCCATGAGAAACTGATGGCTGATGACGTAACTTTCCAAATAAACCTCCCAATTGAACAGATCGGAAATGCACACTCCACAGAATGTTTTTCCAAATATAACCAGGAGAGAAGATTGATTTCATTTCTTTCATACTGAGTTTTTAATTCAATACAATAGAATTAATTCCTTTCCATCCATTGGATAGGTTTTCCATCTGACATATTAGAACGAGACGGCAAGTTTTGTGGGAGTTTGATTGTCTTAAGACGTTCGGAACCATGAGGCCCTTGGATCATAAAGGAGATGGGAAGACAGCTAAAAAATCAGCTCGGGCGATAAGGGAGGTGATAGCCCTGCGAGAAAAAGGCAACGCAGGGAGCCCTCGACGTACCCTTCCAATTGAGCCCCAAATTTCCATTGCTAATCAAGACAGTTAAGTTAATTTTGCCCCCGTTTTATGAGCTTTCTTGCCACTGTTGTTAAGTGGATCATTGAAGATGTTACGTAAGGAATACCGTTGCTGGTTTCCCTACTGGCTTTGCTTGTCAGAAGGTTGCAAAAAGGTCTCCCATGACCCCAGGACACCGCAAGCGTCCTAAATATGATCTGAATTTTGATCACGGGGATGCTGGAGTAAGTGTGAAAAATGATCAATCGCTTTTTCCAGTGCTATTGCAACTTCAAGCAACCACTGAATGAATGCTTGTAAGTCAAAAACTGGCTTTATACACAAATGTTCCTAACTTCACCTGTATAATTCTCGGAAAGGCAGTGAAATCTGTTCTTTTTCTTTAGAACTGATCATGGCAGAAGCAAATGCACCTTATTTTCAGCGAACCCCCCCCCCCCACCTGTCGGCATGAAACAGTGGCTGTTTGATTGGCATGCTCACACCCTCTTAATGCACTTTCACATTTCCTTTATTTCAACCAAAATTTGTCAAGCTGGTTTGTTGTTGTGTTCATTTACTTTACTTTAAAAACATGTGTTGTCAAGGCACTTGACAGCAGTGTCAAAATAATTAAATTAACAGGTAGAAACTTTGTCTGACTGTTGGGCAACTTGCTTATAGCCTCCAGGTTTGTAACGCTGATGGGATTGATGTTGATGGGATTTATAAGCGATCCATAAGCATTTTTATCAATTGTCTGTTTTATTTTAAAGCAGCAGGCAATAATTCCCACTACACCAGCACAATTATAGAGTTAAAACAATCCAATAAATTGTGAATTAAATGCGGGAGAAAACTCCGATGTCCACTGCATCTGCTAGTGTAAGTGATATTAGAAGGAAGGTCTCCAAGGAATAGAGAAGGCCAGTACCATGGGATTTTGTCGTTCCTTTTCGCAAATACAGGCTTGCGTATAAAAGCCTGATTTTGTCTAAATGTTTCAAATTACATGGTGATGTAAGTACCTCATCATGTAGTATGCATCACATGAAGGACGTAAATGGGTGCAAATGACCAACTTTGCTGAATTGTACAATTATACAAACAATGCCGATTGCAATGGATTTTTTTTCTGCTCAGCCAAGGTTTGGAAATGTCAACAAAGACATTTTCACATAAATTCATAAATTCATCCGTAAAGTCTGCTATAGGAACTTGAGGGTTTGCTCCGAGATAAGAAACTAAAATCCTAAATTAGTGCCCGTGCTGTTTGTTGTAGCTGTTCAGTGAAATTTATTTCGGTGATTGATCGAATTTATACAGCTGCTCGTCTCAACCAAAGGCAGCACAATGGATAAGATCATGTAACATAACAATAGATGGAGAATTTCCTAAGAGAAGGCAAGCTGACTTTGAGCTGTGGAAGAGGAAAAATGATTGAATGTGAGCTCTGAGGTGTACTTTAATGAAGGTTATAAATAACAACAAAGGGTAATGTTTCATTTTTATTTTTCACAATCTGTAATTTAGAAAGGGGGGTAGTTACTTCCTTTGCAGCTATAATGTGTGGGATACTGTTGTATTGCTTCAAGGTCCGTGATGGCGAACCTGTGGCACGCAGAGCCATTTGTGCCGCACATGAGCCGCAGGCAAATTTACCTCACTGCGCATGCGTGTGCCTCCCAGCTGATTTTCGGCCTGTTTGAAGCCTTTTGGGGCCTCCCAGAAGCTTGAGGAAAGCCTTTGCAGGCTGAAAAATAGGTTTGTTTCATCACTTCCTGTATATGCCGGAAGTGATGAAACGGGCCTGTTTTTTGGCCTGCAAAGCCTTTCCTCAAGCCTCTGGGAGGCCAAAAAAAGCCTCAAACTGGCTGAAAATCAGCTGGGAGGCGCAGGGCAGATAAGGGGGCAGCGGCAGGGGTGGGAATTGCGTGCGCATGTGCATGGGGCATGGGGGGGGCGCCCATTGCCTTCTGGGTGCTGGCATGTGAGCGCGTGCACAATTTTTGACATAGGAGCCCAAAAAGATTAGCCACCACTGACCTAGGTGCTTGAAGCATTCATTCTATTCTAGTTCTTCCTTTTTTTTATAAATATTTTTTATTTTAACAACAAACATTGACAAACATATACATAAACACAAAACATAAAACCTTTCCATTGTACAGTGTGTCGGTCGGTACAGATCTTCTTGTGCACAATATCCACAATCCTTCCCTTTTAACCACATCATTATTATTTATTTTACATGAATATGCAAGTTGTTTTATATTGTTATTAACTACTTATTGGACTTAATGTATACACTATATCATCCTTTTCTAGCAAATTTCAGTTTTTAACGTATCTCAATTCATAATGTCATACATTCCAACTGCTCTAGTTCTTCCTGAGTGAAAAAAAGAGAGAATCTAGCATTTGGAGACACACACCACCAAATATGTATTTCTAAAAGTTAGACGGCTACATCTGTTCAAGGCCATAAGACAGACTGAGCAGCAAATTAGTTGTAGTGAACCAGAGCGGCTTGTTTAACAACATTTTACACAATAGCACTTGCAGTAATGTGGACCCTGAGCTCAGGTGGAAAAATTATGGAGTATAGTCTGGTTATATAAAAAGGTGCTGGAAATATTTCAAATGAAATGAGTTAAGATAGGATTTTATTTATAAAATTTGTTTTTTTTTAAACAATTTGTAACGTTATTGAAGCATCCTTTAAATGGTTTTAACCAGTAGGAACAAAGAAATAGATATAAACTGAAGCCACTTTGCCAAGCACCAAAGGATAATGGGAAACTTTATCGTTATTCCAGTAAAAACAACAGTTTAAAAGATTTATACTGTATCCTGAGTACTTTTGTGTTTCCAACATGCCCAGTAAATTTAAGTACCACCTAGAGTCCTAGATTAACTAGGAGATACAAAAAATAGCACAATCTAAAACGTATGTATTATTTAGAAATAAACCTGCCATTAGTTTCTTAATCATATATGTAAACATGTCAGATATAATTAGGGATAGTCACGAAGATAGGCATGATGTAAGCAGGCAGCCCAGGGTGTGTATTACATGACTTAAAAACAACGGGGAGATATAAATACATTCCAAAGGAAATGAGCTAATCAGAAGGATTTTCAGTGAAGTGACCAATTAGACTTAGGTTGCTATTATAATTTTTATACATGTAAAGTTTTATTAATGTCCTACTATTACATTTGATTAGTGCTTAATTAACATGTCTTTTGTTTTGTTTGCTTAACAAATCAAATTATATTCCTAATCTTTACCCCTCCCCTTTTTTCCCAGCCATTGATAAAATTAATTCCGTGTTTGGTAGTATTCTGTATCTTCTTTCTGTTTAGTCTTCAATGTAAGTCTGTCCATTTCTGCACACTCCAATATCTTCCTAATTATCTTTTCATCTATTTAATTTGAATCTGCGAATAGATTTCAGGAAAGAATTTGCATTCCCCGCCCCCTTTAACTAATCCGATTCCTTCAACCATAAGTAGAATTCATTTTTTGGTTTAGGGTATACCAATGAGAGCAAAACAAACCTTAAAAGTTTACACTTTTTATAAGCGAATAAAGCTCCATTATAAACCCGGTTGTCTGTGGAGATTCTCAGTCATCCATGGTTGTCCCAAAGGGTTTTTTTTTCCAGAGGCTGACCAACCTCTCTCAGAGCTGAAGAAGCTTCTTGGATGAGAAGCGAAACGTCTTCAAAGAAAAAAAACAGAAAGTCCAGTTGCCTCTTGGGAAAAAAAAACACTTTTATGAACATGGTTAATATTTGAAGATAAATTATTGTTTTTTTATAAAAAAATATTTGGGTTTTCACAAAACATAATACAAGTAAAATTTCTTTTTTTGAGAATAGCATGGTCTCGGGTTATCACTTCTCCATCCAGACACAAATTCAATTTCATATTCATTTTTGTGTTCTATTCCATATCTTATTGCTATTTTAACATTTTCTCAATTTTTCCCTTCCCTTAGTTTTCTCAATCTTACCTTTAACTATCTCATTCCTTCCTAAATTCAACTATATATATCTTTTTGAAAGTTTCAATATCTTTCTAGTCATTATATTTATACTTTTGTCTGTCCTGTTTCAATTTCGTATTTTCTTTTCTCATTAAAGTTTTTCCCTGCAGTTACTAATTGGAGTATGACACCTTTGTATCTTTTAATTTTTATCCATTCAACTCTTATTTAAATTTCAATTTATGCCTTTACAATTATAATGTTCACTATAGCATATAACTTCCAGTCGAATTCTGCTTGGTACATTCTTAAAATATGCACTAAGTTCTTCATGAGAAAATATATATATAACAATAATAAATAAAATACTTATTCTATTCCAATTCAGCTCTACCGTTAATGTTAGTTATAATCTTTAACATCTTTAGCATTTCTTTTCAATAGGGTATCATACTTCTAGGAATACTTATAATATTTCCATAATTTTTTCATATTTCTTTCATATTCCTCTTCACTTAAATTTTTATAACACATAATAATTAAAATGTTCTCCTCTTTTTCTAATTTCATTCTCTCATTCTCTTTTTTCATTTATTTATTAAACATTCCATTACATTACAGTGAGTATTTTATCATTTTAATCACACTTGTTTCATATTTTCAAAGTTCATTTCTATTTCTAATATAACAATACTATCTTATGTACCCTTGCAGAATCCCCCTTTCAATTAAGTTTTCACCCATTACCTCTGTGTCTTGTACGTTTTCCCTTTTTCTCTATATCCTGTTTCTGTCCTTTATAATTTCTTTTCCTTTCCCTCTTCCCCCTCTTCTTCTCCCTTCCCTTTTTGACCCCATTCTGATTCCCTCTTCTGTAATCCTCTCTTCTGTTTCTTCCTAATGTTGTAATTATTTTTCAAACTATTCTTTTTTGGGGTTGTTTTTTCAAATCTTAGTTTTTTCACTCTCTTTCCCCCCTTTCCTTTCTTTTCCCTGCATAGAAATATTTGGTCATTGAAGATGGCATCTTCTTTGTTCTGCCCTTCTTGTTCTACAGGCATTTCTAGTTTCTCGTAGTACAGGATCTCCATTTCTAAAAAAATGAAATACGAAGCCAAAAGAACCTCTTTCTTCTTATGCATCTTTTTTCTATTTTTTAAGTTCCATCCTCAATTCTTCCAAGAATGATACCATTTAAAAAACTTTTAAACAACCACCCAATTCATTTTAGTCCTTTAGATCCAATAGCCAAAAATCCAAAAATCACCAAGTAATCCAAATAATCCAAAGTTGTTTCTTCTTGCTTCTTTTTTCCACTATCTCTTCCTGGGGGTTCTTTTATCTTGTTACAAAGTTTCAGTTAAAATGTATCATTTAGGAATCTTGTTAAAGTTTCACTGTTAATTCCTCTCACTTCCAGGTCTCCATTTTTCCAGATCCCACCCTTTTGTTTTTTTCCTTTTTTGAAAAGTGTTTGAGAATCCAGAAATCTTTATTATCCCTTTGACATTTTATTTTCAGCTTAAATACCTGTTAATGTCAAAGTGGATTTTTGCCAGTTTCTTGCTTAAATCTCTTAGTTGTCAATATAGGGAAGAAAAAAAACAAAACCCAAATCCTTTCCCTTCCCTCTCTCATTCGCAGCTTCAAAGTCTTCTTTGGGAACAACGTTGTTCTTTATAATTCAAATTCCAGGGCACCTTATATTGTTGCTTTTCCAGTTCAACTCCGTCGGCCAAAACTTTCTCTTCTTATCTTCCTCCTGTACATTCTCCGGTCGAGTTCTTCTTTGAGGTGGCCATTTCTGACCACCGCTGCAATTGCCTTCAGGAAAGGGAGTAATGGCCAGCTGGGGAGGAGAGATACGGCTCTCTTCAACCCTGCTGGCAGTCTCCCCCCCTCTTCACCACCTCTACAGGATGGCTTAGCCCCAGCCGGCTCAGGGCACTCCAGCCGTGAGCACAGATCGAAACTGTGCACGATCGCAGATTTCAGTCTGTCGCCGAAGAAGCTCAAACTGGAACCAATATTTGAAGATAAACTATTGACTCCTTTTCCCTAGCATGTTTTTCCCCTTCAAGCAATTTTGCTAAAAATATTTAGAAGTTCAACCCTTTTACAGGTGTAAAAGGTAGCTTTGATTTTCCTACCAATACCATCCTAGTTTTGCCTTAAAGTCTGTTAAATGTTCAATAACGTTAAATAAAATTGTAACATTATTGAAGCATCGTTTAAATGGTTTTAACCAGTAGGAACCAAGAAATTGGTATAAACTGAAGCCACTTTGCCAAGCACCAAAGGATAATGGGAAACTTTCTTGTTATTCCAGTAAAAACAACTGTTTAAAAATTTTTAGAAGCCCAACCATTTTATAGGTGTAAAAGGTAGCCCTGATTTTCCCACCAATACCATCCTAGTTTTGCCTTAAAGTATGTTAAATGTAACCAACAAGATGTTAAAAGGTTATATTTATGTAGTTAACTTATCAAGCACATCTAAATTATATTAAAGTAACCAAAATATCTTTACAATCCCCAAGGCGTGTCCCAACTTTTGAGCACCCCTAATGGCTTGGCAATTAAAAGTTGAAAAAGTTGACACCCCCCAAAATTTAGATATCCGATGCCTAGCAGTGTAAATATTGATGAATCATTTTATCCTGTTGCTTGAGTGGCGCGGTGGCCTAGATTAGAGGTGGACCTCTCTCCTCACAATCAGGAGGCTGTGAGTTCGATCCTAGATAAAGGCAGATATTCGTCTCTCTGGGCACAATGAGAATATATCTGCTGAACAAAACTCCGCACTGACAACAGGAAGAGCATGCGGCCAGTAAAAACTCAGTTCCATTTAGTTGCCCGGACTCCATCCTGCAAGGGATTGTGGGGTTGATAAAAGAAGATGATGATTTGATCCTGTTGCTTTTGGTTTGCATAGGCAGCAAAATAGCCCAAGCGATTGAAAAGCAGAGAAGAGTGGAATATATAATCCTAATGCCATTTGGAAATGTTTTCTAATACTTCAAATTCGAAGACATTATTATTTTATAAGATAAATGTGTAGATACTCTCAAGTTAGCTTGAATCTTGGGGATTATATGGATATATGTTAGTTTGCCGTTCTTTTCTCCTGTGAATGTTTTCCAGTAAATTGCTTCACTTGTATAACTTACTGCTTTGACATTTCCTCTTGATTTATCAACTAATTTATCAATTAACGAATCCTAAACCTGATGAGCTTCCAAGCCAAGATCATGTTGGTCCAATACTTTTACCTGTTGAGACATATTAAAGAACATGAATAGAATAGAATAGAATAGAATAGAATAGAATAGAATAGAATAGAATAGAAGTAGAGTAGAGTAGAGTAGAGTAGAATAGAATAGAATAGAATAGAATAGAATAGAATAGAATAGAATAGAATAGAATAGAATAGAATAGAATAGAATTCTTTATTGGCCAAGTGTGCTTGGACACACAAGGAATTTGTCTTGGTGCACATGCTCTGAGTGTGTATCGCTAAAAATACCAGTCTATTATATTTGAGTAGAATGAGGTTTTAAACTCATGTCTATGAGAAAAAAATCCAATATTTATAGATCCAATAATACAGGTAGTCCTCCTCTTAGGACTGGATGCTTAGTGACGGTTTGACGTTATGAGGGATCCAATAAACAATACTTACAACCCAGATTCAGAGTTTCAGCAGTCAGACTCTGGGCGTGTGCTTGCTGTGATTTGATGGGGATGTTGCCAGGATCTTAATGTGGAAAATAGTTATTGGTCGCTTTTTTCAGCGGTGTTGTAATTCTGAACGCTCTTTAAATGAACTGTTGCAAGTCAAGGACTACCTGTATATTATTTAAAATACCCTTATTGATTTCCGGTGATTGTGTACAGTGGTAGGGTTGTAGCTTTGATCTGACACTGAAATCAGAAAGTCATGGTATAGAGCAGGGGTGTCAAACTCAAGGCCCGGAGATGCTTAGATCTGGCCCGCGGGGCCACCCTGGAAACAGCAAAGGTGTCAGGGTTCCAACAGATGCCCTAATTAATTCATGAGCGAGCCAAGTTTCAAAAGAAATCCAATTATTTGTTAGAAGAAACATGTCTGCACTTTCCCATGTACAGTCGGCTCTGCCTCACACAATTTACTGCCCACTTATGACCCTCTCCCCCCCCTCCTCCCAGGGTGTGTCATAAATCACATTCTCCAACGGAGCACTTTCACAAGCTGTAGAAACCACACCTCTCCGTCTGGCTCTAGTAACCTGGGATACAATCCGGAGAAAGGTATGCGTGAAATGTGCTTCTGGTCATAGCAACCGAGCTTCTCCATCACTTCTCCTCCCCTCCTGCCTATGGCAACTCAAGAGCAGGCCAGGAATGCTTTACGAGTTGACAAAAGGACTGGCCCATGGTGCCTCTGCCAGCGAAAACGGATGCGGCCCTCCCAAGCTCCATTTTAGCTGGCAGAGGGGTGTAGGAGGCCATCACAGCCAGAAACAGAGCTTGGGAACCTGTTTTCACTGGCAGAGTGTTCGGGCCACCGCAGGTGTTCCCGACATGAGTGACACACCCCCAGCCCCTCCAAGGTCGAACACAACCCTGACACAGCCCTCAATGAAATCGAGTTTGACACCCCTTGTATGGACTGTTAGTACAATTATAGAAATTAGAGATATCTATTATTGATTGATCAGGGGTCGAGGGAATCATTGCCTGGCTGATGGGAAGATGGAAAGCAGATTGATACTCCTCATATCAAAGGCTTTGGCAGAAATTGCTAGCAGTAGCGACCCATGTGGTTTATACAGCTTTGGGTTTCCGGTGCCGTTTTCTAGAAGTTCCTGGAAAGATTCCTGTGGCACTTGTTCTAGTGTGTCAACTACAATGGAGCAGTTGCTCAATGTGAAGAGAACTGAGAGGATTGGTCTCACATTTGAAATTAAAAGGCAATTATTGAACGTATATAGCAAATTCATCTCTCTAAATTTAAGTTAAAAAAAACAAAGAATCCAATGAATAGTAAACCTCTAACTGTTTTTTTTTTTCTGTTTTATTTTTAAGACGAACAAAAATCAAATTAAAGTAGACCTTGTAGATGAAAATTTTACAGAACTAAAAGGAGAAATAGCAGGGCCTCCAGATACACCATATGAAGGTAAGGAATTTTTTTTTTTCTGCCCATCTTAAGATTTTCTAATCTTGTTAATTCTTAAAGCTCCTAAATGCAATATATATCTCGATTTTGCAAATCCTTTGCAAAACACCGTAAACATGTTGCAAATATAAATATTGTAATTAACCCTTGAAGTTAATCACTCGTGCAGGATAATTAAAAGTTGCATTCTGGTTTATTGTTCTTAAGCTGCTCTGTAACACTCGCCGTTGTTATGGTCTGGGTTTTGGCTTAATTTACCAGTCAGGACATCTTAAATATTTAAAAAGTCATTCAGTTATTTCTTGCCAATATTTGTACAATGAAATAATTGCACCAAGATTAAGTTTTACATAAATAAAACAGCTAGAGCAGGCAAAAATATATATATACGGTATTCTGTTTCCTTAAACTAGTTACCTTGGCTTCCTCAAGATACATGTTTTTCAATCCCAAGAATTCTTAGCAATTCTCAGAATACGGATAGAATTCTGAATATTAGTTCCTGCTTCTGCAGAACTCCCAAGTTGTAAAAAGCTACCCCAGATTTCCATGCCAGATAGCACCCAAAATAGTTTGCGTTTAGGTGCTGCCATTTGAGAGAATCACTGTCTGAAAGGATGAGGTTGGACATGTAACTGTTGGACGGGTTTTTCAATTCATTTTTTTCCCCCTCTTCTCACCTTCACTCCCTTGACTCAGCTTAGGAACAAAATTCCAGGCAGCTGGTGGGTATCTGTTGACATGTGAATACTTAGAAAGTTTTACGTGCATTCAGATCTGTCTTTTTCCACTCGTATAAAAAGCAAGTAGTTTCCTTAGTGAAAAGCTGCCCTAAAAAAAAATAAAAGACAAATGCTTGGAACTGGAGTCAATGCAGAATGTACCTTTAAAAAAAAGGGGGGGGGGACTACTTTTTTTGAAATGGACACACAATGGCTGGCTCAGGAATTCTGGGAGTTGAAGTCCCCACATATAAAGGGATCATCGTTTCCCACTCCTGATTTAAGGAATTGGATGTTCATTTAAAATAGTTAGCAAATAGCTGTGGAGACGTGTTTTCATTGCTCCTTTTAATACAGTTGTGTTCTTTTGGGAGGATCCTAAAGTAGATTTTTTTTTTCATCCTTAAAAATAATGAAATCCCCATTCAGATTCTTTTTTTTCCCACCTTTTTTGTGGTTTCTGTAGAGGCCCCTCCTATATAGGCTGCCTTGCTTGATCGTGGCTCCAGCTACAAAACCTCTGTACTAAGGCTAGATCAAAGGTCTTCAAACTTGGCCAGTTTAAGACTTGTGGACTTCCAACTCCCAGAATTCCTGAGCTAACATGACTGGAGGAGGAATTCTGGGAGTTGAAGTCCACAAGTCTTAAACTGGCCAAGTTTGAAGACCCTTGTCTTAAGCTGAAAATCTTAGGTGCGATAGCAGAGGTCTTCAAACTTGGCAAGAGTAAGACTTGTGGATTTCCAACTCCCAGAGTTCCTGAGCTAACATGACTGGAGGAGGAATTCTGGGAGTTGAAGACCACTAGTCTTAACTCTGCCAAGTTTGAAGACCCCTCGGCTAGATAGTGAGAGGTTGAATGTCTACTCAAGAAACAGGACCATAACATTCTTCTTGGGTTCCTTTTGCTGGTAGAGCTTTGCTTTTGGAGAACTCACTCATGATCTGTTCTTTTTTTCCTCCCCTTCCGTGTTCTTTCTCACTTGGCCTTTACCCGACTGTCAGTCTGCGTAGCTTTTAGTTTGTTTTATGGGTAGCCTCAGGAACGATGACTCAGAAAACGGCCGCCTTCTCAGAAGTACTATTTTTGCTGAAGCAAAATTAAATCATGTTTGGATGGATGGCCACCATCGTGGTCTTCTTTTCCTCTTTTTTTTTTAAAAAAAAAATTAAGTAGGCAGCTACCGAATGAAACTTGTGCAAGCATGGCTTATTCTTGGTAAGACACATCAAATATCAACACTTCGTTTTGGTCAGGAAAGAAAGTTCTTTAGAAATCCTTCAGGTCGTCTCCTTCACTGACCTGTTGGCATCAGTGAGCAAGATTGTTGGGCTTTCATCCAGAAAATTCCATTCTTTTCCCGTTGATCACCTGCCTTTTTCTTTGTGTGCCATTTTTAAGATGAGAGATGTCCAACCTTGGCAACTTTTTAAGGCCCAGGGACTTCAGCTCCCAGAATTCCCCAACCACGATGGTTGGTTGGAGAATTCTGGGAGTGGAAGTCCACCGGTCACAAAAGTTGCCAAGATTGGATATTCCTGTTTTCTTGATCTTATCCTTGACAGTCTTTAATCTTTCCCAAAGAAATTCGGATAATTCTTGCATTCATACTCTATGGAGGATTCTGGGAGTTTTGCTACTCCTAATAATTGTCCTTGTTACTTGTTATATTTGGGGGTTGGGGTTGGGTTTTTTGGCATCAGTTTGCATCTAAATTTGTGTTTGCTCCTTGTTTAAATTGTCACTGGAATATTGGTATAGTCTCGCCTTCCTTTAATCAAATGGAAGCTTTTATTCCAGCTTTTCATAAATAGTGCCCATGTTCCAAGAACTTTCCTCGGGGGGATAAAGACAACAGGAACAAATAAGAATAATTACTCTGGTATTACAGATGATGCGCTTAAAAGATTTCCACCTCCAGGGGTTTGCAAACTGAGAAAGCTCTGTGTAATACAATAGTGGAGGTGAACATGTTGGAAGGCTACTAGTACAATTTCCAGCTACATTATACAGAAATCCATCCTGCCTTTAGAACCAAAGCAAACTTTTAAAATCTTGTTGTTTATTTAACTTAAAGGAAAGTTCATTGCTGTGATAAATTGATGTCTGATAAGTATTCAGTGGTTATATGTTCTGGTTTTTATAGGAGGAAGATATCAATTAGAAATAAAAATTCCAGAAACGTATCCTTTTAATCCCCCTAAGGTATGGTGAATATAATTATTATGAATAATTCTTTGGATTCTTTCTTTATGAATCCTTTTTGTGCAGTGCTCTTCATTGTCTTGGCTGCTCCTCCAAGGTCTTTCTAATTGAACATAGTCCCCCTCCAAAAATAAACAATTTATCTTTTATGATGCTTTGCAAAATTCCCTACTTATGAAATGCTTTACTGTATGAACAAAACTTCCAATTTTGTACAAACAATTCATTGTCTCTTTAAGTGTGATAACCTGTACTAATGTCATTTCAATTAAATAAGAATTTGTTTTAAATGAGATTGCTTCTTATAACGTACAAGTGCAATAGTAGAAAATTGTACATATGCTTACGTTTTCAGTAGAACTGATAGGTGGAAATGTTTCTTTTCTTGGCTATTTAAAAAAGAAAAGCCAAATAGATAAAACGATAAAACTATAGCAATCGTCAGAGTAATTTGTTCCCCCCCCCCCTAGTGATAATATCAGTTTGAAAATAATAAAAGAAAAACACCATTGTACACTATTTCTGTATTCTCATTTGTGGGCAGTATGAGAATTGGCGAAACTTAATACAACATAAGAGCTTTAATTTAATGTGGGCATCTTTAAATGAGCCAGTGAACCTGTATTTCTTTCACTCAATTCTTACAGATAGCAACATCACATTTTAAAAAGGAGTATTTAAGGGTGAACACCCCGTACATCACACAATTTCATGCACAGCCCAGTGTCAAATGAAAAGTTTCTCCCAGATGCCCCCAAAACCTACATTCTGAAGCTTGATACACACACACACACACACACACACACACACACACACACACAGACGAAGATTTTAAAAAACACACCCAGATTTGAAGTGGTTTAAAACTTGGAGAAGTGCTGATTATCATGAGTTGAAGTTTCATCTCCTCACCAAAATCTAAGTTAATGTTGCTCACTTTCCCCGAGCTGCTGGAAGTGAGATTAGTCTGGTGTCGTCCCAAGGGTGCTTTTTTTTTCCCAGGTGGCAAGTGGACTTCCTCGTTTTTGCTTTTGAAGACATTTCGCTCCTCACCCAAGAAGCTTCTTCAGCTCTGACTGGAGAGTGGGGAATGGAAGGATTTATGCTCCTTGCAGACAGCTGGTCATTTGCATCCTTTTAGAGCAGGGGTGTCAAACTCAAGGCCCACAGGTCTGGCCTGGAAACAGCAAAGGCCCGGCCCGTGGTGCCTCTGGCAGCCAAAACCCCATGGGGCACCATGCGCAGCCCCTCCGCACCCCTTTTTTTGGCCTGGGCGGCCTCCTGCTGGGCAAAACAGGGCAGGGGGGCATGTGAGCCCCCACCACCACTGTGCCGCGTTTTGGCTGGCAGAGTGCTGCAGGAGGCGTCTGTCCTGTCCCCCCTGGCCAGCCCGCGGAAGAGAACCACAATACTGATCTGGCCCTTGGAGAAATCCAGTTTGAGACCCCTGTTTGAGAGGGTTGTTGAACCCCTTGGAGGTTTATCTGTGTCCTCAGTATCACCCGAGTAGGAGCACTACAGGAAAGGAGCCCTACTCAGGTGATCCTGAGGACACAGATATACCTCCAAGTGGCCTCAAGGACTCTAAAAAAATGCAAATGACCAGCTGTCTGCAAGGAGTATCAATCCTTCCCTTCCCCACCATCCAGTCAGAACTGAAGAAGCTTCTTGGATGAGAAGGGAAACGCCTCCAAAAGAAAAAGCAAGAAAGTCCAGTTGCCTCCTGAGAAAAATCACCTTTGGGACTACCATGCCCTGGATGATTTGAGAATCTCTACAGACTTCAAGTCTGGTGTTGGTCCACTTGTGAGAAGGTCTGGATAAGAGGACTGCGGGCATGGCTGTAGGAGCTCGCGGGACAAAATGCAACTCTTGACGGCATTGAGCATCAGAATTAATATCCCAGGGCAGTTTTCCCCAGAAATCTAGATGAAGGTTTCGGGTACTGTAGGAGCACACAACATGAACATGTATTCCAAATTTAATACAATGCTGCATCCGAATCTGATGAACCCAGATGTTAGATTATTACTGGTTTTGGGACCAGGCAGTATCGTCCATGAAAACACTGTAAAATTGTCCTGTACAGCAGGGGACCCCAATCCCCCTCCAGTCTGTGGCCCAGTGCCAGGCTGTGGCCCATTGGGAACCAGACCACACAAGTGGTGGGCAGGTGCACAAAGGCGCATTTGTGTAAGTGGCGTGCTCACACACAAAAACATCCCTTCTACATCCCACCCCCACCGGTCCAGAGCTGGGTATGGTATATTATCCATACTGGGTATATTCATCACTGCGGTACAGTGCTTATCCACTGTGTAGCTACTATTTTCCTAACAGCTTCTCTTACATTTTAGGTGCGGTTTACCACCAAAATTTGGCACCCTAATATTAGCTCAGTCACCGGAGCTATCTGTTTGGATATCCTAAAGGATCAGTGGTAAGGTACCGTGCAAAGTTCGGGAAAACCCCTGGAAATAATTGGAGAACCCTTCTGCTTGTAGATATGGGAGGACATAGGGGTCCTTCCTTAGAGGCGTTGAAAGACTAATTAAGCAGAGTTTACCATGACATCTCAAACTGGCTCTTGCTGGTCTCCAAACCATTTACCAAAAAGCTTAGATTGTGAGTTTTGAACAGCTTCAAAGTTCAAGTTTCCTGACGGCAAACTATACCCGAAGGAAAAATGATGAAATAGAAGCACAAAGCATTAAGAAAGGGAGGAAGAAAGGGAGTAGCTTCATTCATGCAGCTTAATTTAGCCATATACCTGAACTAGTGAGATGTTGGGAAATTCAGTGTTTTCATTTCTGAACTATAGAAAATGAGTGTAAAGAAGCACTGCTCTGTATTTCATGTGATAATGTTTTTGACCGGGTTTGTATTCCATGTTTCCCCGAAAATAAGACCCTGTCGTATATATATTTTGCCACCAAAAAAAGGCACCAGGTCTTATTTTCAGGGAATATCCTCCACTGCCTAACCTCACTTGCACACTTCACCCTGGCCTCCTTTTCGCTGTCAGAGGCCTTGAGGAACTTCTTCTTCTGCAGCCGCAAGGCTTCCCTGAAGGCCTCTGCAGTGGATAACAGAGCTCAGGATCGATCCAGAGCTTTGTAATTAGCTCCAGAGGCCTTCAGGAAAGCCTGGCCAGCCTTGCCAGCTGCAGAAGAAATGGGCCGGCCTGGCAGGTGTTGGGGTGTGCGAGGCCTGGCTACAACTCTCCAAAGGTAAGTAGTAGGGCAGTTCCACCCTTCATCCCCACCCTAGCTTAATTTTTACCTGTGCACTCTGGAGGAGGTGGGATCCTAATTAGGGCTTATATTGGCCACATATGTAAAAAATCAAGCTAGGACTTACTTTCAGGGTAGGTTGTATTTTTGGGGAAACAGGGTAGATGCCCAATATTGAATGTTTTTTTTAAACCATTGATCTTGCAGGAACTTCTAGTCAGCCAGTTACTAGAAAGTAGAATGTAATTGTAGCTTCGTTTTGAATAGAAAAAGAAAGCATAGAAATCAGCAGTGTTAACATTCAAGGAACTCTCTTCTTAGGAGTATCAAGCCATTAGTTGATGCCTAGAATTTAACCAAGTGAATAGTAAGCAGAACGTGTCCTGTTGGTAATTTTTGACTTAAAGATGGGTGTTGATTTTCTGCCTATACTACAGTGGGTTTTGTCTTGGACTAAACAGTCTGTTAAATCTTGATGTTACATCCTTGGGGGGTGGGGGTGAGGTGTCATGTTGGGTATGTGTAAACTCATTTTCCAACCTTTGTCTTTCCAGGGCCGCAGCAATGACTTTAAGAACAGTGTTGTTATCCTTACAAGCACTCTTGGCAGCTGCAGAACCTGATGACCCACAAGACGCAGTTGTGGCAAATCAGGTACAACTGTTAATTCCCTTCCCTTTTAGAAAATCCACGCTGAGTTTCCAAGGGTTATTTCCTTTTCTACCCCTCCCCCCAAGGAAGAGGGACTTTTAAAAGACGGGTCGCCAACCTTTTGGAGCTCAGGGACCACCAAACTCATAATTTTAAATCCTGCGGACCACTAATATGAATTTTGACAGGTGGTGGCTCGCTGACGGGGGTGGGTGGGTGGGGGGGGGAAGGGAAGGATCTGATCTAACCTCAGAAGGCTGATGGCTGATCGTTTTCTCTCTCTTTCTCCCACACACCCACACCCACAAACAGATCCTTCACACATCTCCACCCCCTCCAAGGGGTGCAGAGACCCTGGAAAAAATCCCAAAACAAGTCTGCAGGAAAATTCCCCACCTTGTTTTCCTACCGATTGATCATTCTTTACTTGGGATCACAGGATACTGTCTCCAGTTCCGTTCTCACGGGGAGCGGGGGGAGAGAGAGAGAGAGAGACTTTTGGCTTCATGCAAGGAAAACAGCAGAAGCAGCAGAAGTCTTTCTTTCTCTCCCCCAAAACTCTACCAGAAACGAATCTTTGCCAGTGCAGCCTCTTGGAGCAGGAGGCCTTGCAGGGTCCTAAAGACTCTTTTCTGGTGGAGTTTGGGGGAGAGAAAGAAAGACTTTGGCTGTTTTCCTTGCATGCAGCCAAAAGCAGAAGAAAGAACCAGAAAGAAGCAGCCCAGTGGCCAGGCCAGGTGCGTGGGGCAAATGGGGCTAGTTGCCCCCCACTGCCCTTTCCCCTGTCCCCTCACTATCTCGTGTTGTTCGCAATGCGATGCAAGCCTTGTGTTCCCGTGGGCCAGGTGGGCGGCACAGCCTTGTGTTCCAACGTAGCCTGGATTAATTGCTTTGGGGGTGACATGTCTCTGCAGACCACCAACATTTTCTCGCGGACCACCTGTGGGCCGTGGCCCACTGTTTGGAGACCACTGTTTTAAAAATCTGGAAACAAACTAGTGATAAAGTTGCTTTTTTTTTTTTTTCCTGCTGGGTTTCATCCTTTCCCAAGGAAAGAGAGTATTATCAGAGTATTACACGTTCCTTCACATTAGCTACAGATTTTGTCCTTTCCACACAAGATTTCAATTTGTCTTCCTTTGACACAGTACAAACAGAATTCAGAAATGTTTAAACAGACAGCTCGACTTTGGGCGCACGTTTATGCTGGAGCACCAGTTTCTAGTCCGGAATATACCAAGAAGATAGAAAATCTTTGTGCTATGGGATTCGATAGGGTAAGCCTCGCTTTGTGTAAGTCCTGCTATCTTCCCTGTTGCCAAGAAAAGTGGTAACGTTTTTATTCTTTTAAACCAAATCTGCTTTTCTAAGATCCAGAATTAGAGCTTGTCCTCAACTTTCGAGCACAACTGAGCCCCAGTTTCTCTTGGCTATCTTAAGACCGCCATTAAGTGAGCTTTGCTCCTTTTTGTGACTTTCCTTCCCAGAGTTCTTAAGTGAATCACTGCAGTTGTTAAATTAGTAACAGAGGTTGTTAAGTGAATCTGGCTTCCCTGTTGATTTGAGTGGTCATAAGGTTGTAAAAGCGGGGACACGGCAACTGACATAAAGATGAGCCCATTGCCAAGCGTCCGGATTTTGATCACCTGACTTTAGAGAGGCCGGGATGGTTGTGTGGAAAAACACTCACTTTCTTCAGTGCCGTTGTAACTTCAAACGTCACTAAATAAGCTGTTGTAAGTTGAGGACTCCCTGTACTTCCTTTTCTGTGGGAGCTGCTGCTGCTGCTGCTTGGGAAATTCCAGGGAGCTGCATTTGATAGGAAATTCCGTGCTAAGTGCCTTGCTTCAGTTTAGCCTTTGTCACATGCGTGGTTTCTATTATGAACATGTTTCCCCGAAAATAAGATCTTGTCATAATTTTTTTTGCCACCAAAAAAAGGCACCAGTGTCAACTCATAAAATATTCCTATGGTCTTTTTAGAGTTGCCAACAGAAAGGGAGGGGGGGGAGCAGTGCGGCAGCCTACAAACCGAAAGTGCATTCCATAAATGTTTTCAAAGATAGTAACTAGGTGATCAAAGTTTCTGCTGCCCAAAATTCTAACTGGAGAGTATCATTGATGACTCTGGGCTATAGATGTGTCCCATTGGAGAATGTGAATTACGATACACCCAGAGGGTGGAGGGAAAGCCAGGGTCAAGGGTGACAAGGAATGATGTGTCTCAGAATCGGCTGCACCCGGGCAGTGCCAGCGTGTTAAGTCCCAATAAATTCTTTTGAAGTTTTGGAAGTTTGGCTCGAGACTCATGATTTAATTGGGGTAACTGGCGGAATTCTGACAACCAGGTCTTATTTTCGGGGGAAGTCATTCACTAACTATCCTCACTTGCATGCGTCACCCCCGGCCTCCTTTTTGCTGTCAGAGGCCTTCAGGAACAATTTCTTCTGCGGCTGGCAAGGCTTTCCTGAAAGCCTCTGCCGCGGATAATGGATCTCTGTATCGATGTGCGGCTTTGTTATCAGCTCCAGAGGCCTTCAGGAAAGCCTTGCCAGCTGCAGAAGACATGGGCAGGCAAGGCAGGTGTCGGGGTGTGTGAGGCCTGGCTAGACCTGTCCAGAGGTAAGTACTAGGACAGCTCCACCCTTGCATCCCCACCTTAGCTTAATTTTTACCCGTTTGCTCTGGAGTGGGTGGCATTTTAATTAGGGCTTATTTTGGGGGGCAGGGCTTATATTGGCCACACATGTAAAAATCAAGCCAGGATTTACTTTCAGGGTAGGTCGTGCTTTCGGGGAAATGGTAGTGCCGGGGTGAAAATTCGTGCAATTCTTTTGGATAGAGGTGTACCTTCTGACCTCAGTTGCTTTTTTCTTTTCTTTTCTTTTTTCCAGAATGCAGTAATAGTGGCCTTGTCATCGAAATCATGGGACGTAGAAAGAGCAACAGAACTACTCCTGAGTAACTGAGCAGAAACTGCTTCAGTGTAGCCCAGCCTGCCTCTTCTTGAGGAACGTCATGTCGTCATCTCTTCTTTTTAGGTTTCAATCTAGATTCTCTTTTAAAACTGGCGTTCTTGCCTGATGCTATCTAGGCCCTGTTGGGAGACTGACAAAAAACAAAACAAAAAAACAAAAACTGCTTTGTAAATAAAGCTAATTAAACATCTGTGTAAATTTAAAACAAAAAAAAAAGAAAAACAAAAAAAAGGGGGCGAAATACTTTATTTTTTTTTTCCTTACTAAATATTGTAAATTCCTTGAGCTTGGCTAAAAAGAGAGAGAGAGAGAGAGAAAATTTAGTGCTAGCAGTGTGAGCAAGACTTAAGCAGGAATTTGCATCAGGATTTTGACTTTGTTCAGAACACATCATGTTGTGTCTGTCATCATCGTTGTCACTCATCCCGGCTCCCTTAAACCGTTTTTTTAAGATGGATCGATCCTACATGCCCGTGGACTGACCTTAATATTTGCATGCTTGTACTTTTACCTAGATGCTTTGAGCAAGTAGGGTGAACTGAACACAGCACCAATTGAAGTACTTTAAAAAAAGAAAGAGTATTCATTCTTGTAAACTTTTTGCCTAAAACTATTTTTTTTTTCCAGATGGCCTCGAAACTCAACATTTGGGGGTGGGGAGGGTGGCCCTCACTGTTATTTTCACTACCTTTTGGGGGGAGGTTTAACAATCCTGAACACCCCCCCTCCTCCTCCTTCCCAGCCTCCCCTCTCCCCCCCCCCCTCCAAGCTGCACGCACAGTTGCAATAATCACCCTAGGAACATCTCCAGAAATTGTGGAGTGCCTGTGGCATCTGGCCTCGTTGTCCCACTTCGTGTGGTCTTTGGAATAACCCGTACGCAAGTGTTTCCACCGTTGTAATTTCTACACAAAATTGTATAAAAAAGGTTTGGTCTCTTTTGGACATAGCACAAACCCAGTGGAGCTGCTGTTTTATTTCTTCTTGCAGGAAATCAAACCTCTTTCAATAAATTCTGGCTAGAATGAATGCGCTGAAAGGAGCCGGGTCTCTGTTAAAAACACTTGAGAATTGCCACTTTTTTCCTGTGACGCTGTCAGCTTTTTGGACAAAAATCAGCAGTGGCTTATAAAAAGGTGGTTTGTGCAAGAACCACTTGTGTGTGTGTGTTTCTCCCCAGCTGACAATTTGGAAATCCTGTTGTTTTTTTTTTTAACTGTACATATATGTTCAATGCCGGTAATTTCTTCCAAGATGAGCAGTCCTGTTAAAGGAGCTGTACATTTACAGTGTGTATTCACTCTTCAGGTTGTTAAGTTTTCTATAAGACCACAAAAACACCTATTTACTGTTGAAAGGGGGGGAGAATTTGTCGAGCCTTCCCGCAAATTCTTCTGAGCAGAAATGAAGCATATCAAATTTATTTGCCGCAATCCCAATTTCGTATGTACTGTAGATAGAAAAGGTTTACATTGAGAATATGTCTTTTTAACTGAAGAACAGGCAATGGGCTACTCGTAGGTTTTTGCGAAATTGTCATGTTACATTACTGTAATCATATATATATATATATATATATTACATATATATATATAATATATCGAGATGTGCGTGCAGGATTCCCTCCTGCGAGATATTCAAGTTATCTATAGTTTCAGATACTATGACACAGAAAATAGTAATTATTTGTGCAATAGGAGGCGCTGCTTTTTTCACATCCCATTTCTGCCTTGGATGATTGTGTGATTTATCTGACACGTCACATCAATCACTGGCAGAAGCCAAAGGAAATGTGATTCCTTTTTTTTTTTTTTTTTTGGTTGGTATTTCTTCAATATTTATTTTTTTAAAAAAAAGAAAAATTGTTGCTGCTCAACATTTTTTGTTAAAATACTAGCTGGGGCAAATACAGCCCTTAGCAATTTGCCATTTGTGTTTGTATTTTTTTTTTAATAGTCTATATTTCGATGAGGTCATCACAATATGATTTACCCTGGTGGTAATTGTGTAAGCCTACGATTTCATATTTCCTTGTTCTTTGCGCATTATTAAACGAAAGAACTGGGGAGTAGGTAGTTGGGATAAAAATGTCGTCTTTTATACTTCGATAACCTTTCTAAGGGAAAATTCTGCGGTGGGGTCAAATGAAATTAGCAAGGCTCTGAACGCAGGAAGGGGGCCTGGTGATATATACAGGTAGTCCTTGACTTACAATTCATACAGCTCATTTAGTGACCATTGGAAGTTACAACGGCACTGGAAAATGTGACATTGCCATTTTTCACGTGCCCTTTGTAGCATTCCCACGGCCATGCAATCCCCTTTTGCAACCTTCTCTTCAGAAAAGTCAGTGGAGAAGTGAGATTCACTTCGCGTATTACTAAGTTACAACGGTGGTGATTCGCTCAATGGCTGACAAGAAAGGTCATAAAATGAGGCAAAACTTATTGAACAACTGTCTCACTTTTGGGCTCCATTGGGGTTGAGTCAAGAACTATCTGTACGTCACTGTTCAGCTGTTCCTTGAATACTTTCAGTGATAATTTCAGCTTAGCTTTAAACTTCTCCATAAAAGAGTGAACATTGGACAGTGGGAGAGCCAATTTATATGGAAAACTCTAGAAGTACTCAGTTTGGCTAGTGCTTCAACCCTAATTCAATGAATAGAAATGTAGGGAGAAAGGATTGGCCTATATATGTTTAACCAAGACTGATGATATAACTAGCAGTGAGAGGGACTAGATCCTTGTGTTGGACCTGGAAGGCAATTGAGCTGAACAGGTGAAAATGCTGTCAGGATAAATCTAAATTGCACATAGCAATGACTTGGAAATGATGAACAATTGGCTAAATTTACACCCCCCGATAAAGGCGATGAAGCCTCCATAGAGCAATCTTTTTGAATATGGTATATACATGTGCGGTAAAGCTGCTGAGTAATGTACTCAGTGCGCACAACGTTGCCGTAATTTGTGCACGCAGAACAGAACCTGGGCTGTCCAGCTTTGGTTTGGAGTGTTTTTCAAAGAGATCTGGGATTGGTTAGTAATTCAGAAAAGATATTTTTCCCCAGAGAACTTAGCCAAGCGCAAAAACACATCATACAGAAGCACTTCCCAAGGTCCCTATTGGACGCCCGCTCTTCTTTTCCTATCACAAGGTCTTGTTCAAGGGGTGGCGTACTTGTACTACTGACTTAATGACAAATAAAGTTTCCCCATTCCAGCTCCTCGGTAATCCGAGACCCGTGTTTTTCAGCCGTGTTTTAGTGTTCGTTTTGTCCAAAGTGATCGGATTTCTACAATGCGTCGTCTTCCCCGTTGCCTCCGTTTGAGGTGTAGCGGAACTCCGCTACAGCAGCCCAGAGTAAATGAAACCAGCTGCAGCTCGAGTAAATTCTGCAAACGTGACACCGGATCCTCATTTTGGAAAAGGCAAACGTGAACCTTTTTTTGCTCATACTTTATTGTTTCATTCCAGAGAGAACGCTTCTTCGGCCCAATAGTAGTCCTTCCAAACCTGCCAGACTTTTGCAGCCACGGGATTTTGTTTGAGAAGGGGCTTCTTTTGGCCTCAACAGCCTGATAAAACAGTTCAACTTCCACAATTGCAGCAGCCTGGCCCAGGTAGCAGGTAAACCCAGCAGAGCAAGAATGGCACATAGGGCAGGAATGACACGTGAGGGGATAGGTGGGTGTATGTGAGGCTGAGGCACACACAAAGTGGCCAGCTTCTCATCCTTCTCACCCCATGGACTACATAAAAGCTCATTGCTGGAATAAAAGCTGCTGGCATCGGAGGGGACAACGTTGGGGGCGACCAGGCATCGGCAGGAGCTGAAGGGCGATGAAGGTAGACTGGAAAGCAGCCCCAGTCTGCGAGGGGACAAACGTTAAGCCCAAAAGCTTGTCTGGTTGAAGATTGTAGGCTGTGGCCAAAGAACGATACCTGCAATTCAGTGGAGAGCTGCAGGAACCACGTTCCTATTGGGATGAACGTAGCACTCGGAGGAGGAGCTAATGCCTCTGAAATTCTCTCTTGGTTAAGGAGCAGGTGGAAGGGCTGCAGCACCGAAGAGATCAGCCCTGGCAAGAGGAAACCACATGCAAGGGTGGGGATGAGAGACACGATGCCCTGCCCTTTGTTTCTTGTGATTTCCCTGGTGGGCTTTTTTTTTTTTCTTTTTGGCTCACGGAATCCCTCACAGAGGGTATATATGTCTCCGAAGACCCAGACTTTTTTGCCAAATTGCTGAGGAGGAAAGGGACAGAGGAAGTGAAGGATGCCCCCGGCCAGCAATCTTCTGTAGGAAGCGGAGCAGGTGAGGCCTCTTGAATCTGAAGAAGAGCTGGAAGCAGTTGATGGAGGCTTGGGCATGGAAGAACCTCCGCTCTACTGCCGATGGCCAAGCCCAAAGTTTCTAAACCTCACAGCATCCCTCTGGCTTTCACCTCGTGCTCCTGTCGCTGTTCTTGTTGGAGCTGCTCTTCTTTGGAGAACCTCTTCCCAGCCAAGACCAACCCTTTCGAACGGAAGGAAATCCAGGCAGACGTGCGTTGTAATGGTTAAGGTGTTAGACCAGGGCCATGAAGATCTAGAATCCTGGTTTTACCTCCAGCCACAGAAGCTCATCACTTTCTTCCCCAGGCCAGCCTACCTGTGATGACCTGGAGCGTAACACAAATGTAACAAAATCCAAAACATAAATAAATGTCCTTTAATGCCTCCAACTTGGCCCCGCTGTTCAATAATTCTCAGTTGGAGATAAAATGTACTCAAAAATAGTCTTCAAAAGAAAGCAATACAGTCCGAACTCAATGAGCAGGTAGAGATGAAATAAAAAACCAAAACAAACTACAATGAAGTTCCACAACGGACCAAGATAAGTAATTACCAACTTCAAGGAGATAACAAGGCACAGTCTGTTGGAAGGACGCCAGCCAAGATAACTTCAGCCCAAAATAAAATGCGCTTTGCTTCTGGCAACTCTGTGTTGTAACTGCCTCTCTCTTATATACTATTCTCCCCAGCTGCAACCAGTGAGGGGGATCATGGCCGCTTCCTCTCTCGTAAGACAAGTTGTTACCTTCTCCGTTCCTGCTTTAGAATGAAGAGGGGATATACCTGGTTCTTCCTGGTTGCCCAGCTGGCCTTTGCCCTTCCCCAGCCTCCTCCACAACCTCCAGAGCCACACCCCCACTTCCTGTTGACTGTTCCTCCTCTCCCTTAGAGTCCGACTCTAACAAGGGCATGACACTACCTGAGGGGATTGTGGTGGTGAAGGGAGGAAGATGAAGAGGATGAGGACAGAACCTGAACAAGCCCTTCTCCTGGGAGGCAGGATGAGATGGCTCTCCGAGCGTAGTTCTCAATGAGACACCCATTGCCTTCCAGGAATTTGACGGAGGATGCCAAATATGGCTACTCCAACCAAGGAGACCATCTTTGTTCCTACTGCTATTGCTCTCCACATCAGTCTAAGAGAAGCTCCAGGATCTCCTTCCTTGCAGAGATTCCTGCTAAGTTACGAAAGGAGAGACATTTCTACACGTCACAAATTTGGCCCAAATCTTGGAATATTCGTTTATTTAACTCCATGACCTTTATGGCCACATGGGTAAGTCCTTGGCTTACAACCACAAGCCAGAGCCCCTGTTGTTAAGTGAGGCATTTGTTCAGAGACTTTGGCTCAGTTTTACGACATTCCTGTCCCATGGTTCTAAAGTGAATCACTGCCGCTGTTAAATTAGTAACACGGTTAAGTGAATCTGGCCTCCCCCCTTGACTGGGGGGGTTTTTTTGCAAAAATCCCAGGACACGGAACGGTCATAAATACAAATCAGTTGTGAACTGTTGCAAGCAGGGGCGGGATCTTACCGGTGTAACTACCAGTTTGGTGATTTATTTTTTGCGCGCGTGCATGAAATATCGTGAGCTGTGCTGCCCGGACACCTGAGCAGTGATGCGTGAGGGTGCACAGCATTTGAAAAAGCACCATTTTCCTGCTTTTTCAACCGTAGCTGTGCCGCGCAAAGCAGCTGAGATTGAAAAAGCAGGAAATAAAGGACAGGTAAGAGCCGGGGCGGGTGGGAGGGAACCGGTTCTGTATCTGCTGCTCTTCAGAGCTACCAGTTCTACAGAGCGGGACAGAACCGACAGAATCCCGTCCCTGGTTGTAAGTCGAGGACTAGCAGTGCCATCAGTGCTTCAATCACCACTCCCCTTTCCCTAATTGGAGGCAAGCAAAATTCTGCTTTGAACTTTTCAAAGGATTTGATAGTCGCTTTTTTTTTGCTCTGCATATACTGGGATGGTGCTTAATGGTGGTTGCACACAATGGGGACTATAAGGAGTAACACCTTGCGCCGCTTAGGTACTTCTTGGATTTGCCTGGTTCTTTTTTCCCCTCTACCTTCCAGATTGTAGAGGGATAGGGAGGGGAAAATAGATGTAGCCAAAACAAAATACTTTCTCCTGGGAACCAAGGACATTTCCACAGATGGTCAGAGAGGATAGGAGCGACATTACTGGGCGACCGGATGGTGCCTTGATTGGACCATGTGACTGATTGATTGGGAAAGGAGAAAAACTTTTGCTTTTAATTAGGTGAAAACTGTGCGAACTTTCAGTCGGTTTTCCCCAGATACGTGCCAATACAATATGCCAAGAACAAAACTTTGAGGAACCAACCTGCCACGGAGTTCTGTTTGCTATGGGCGTATTATTTGGAACCCGGACATATATTTTGTAGGCTTTTCTACTACAAGAATAAAACCCTTATTTATCAGCATCTTAATTCTGCCTTCTCTTGTTTTGTTTTATGCTGAGCATGCCTAAAATACCATCCCGATAAAATTAAGGACATTTAACGAGTGGGATCTCATGGAGACTGTTTTGGCAATAAGACAATTGAGTTTTCAGAAGTTAGAAAACACAGGGCTCAGAGAACACCAAGGACCCTTCATTTCAACCCCAGGCTACAAATATTCTCTTCTATCAATTTATTTGTTGCGTCATTTGTGTCTGCAGTGAAACTCCATTTTTTTTTGGGGGGGGGGGAGGATACTCCTTTAAATGATATTAGCATTTTAGGGAACGAAGTCTCTGTAACAAGGAATAGCTATCACTTTGCTCCATATTGCCTGGGGAATTCTGAGAGTTGGAAGTCCACAAGTTCTAAAGTTGCCAAGGTTGTTACACCACAGCTCGGAGACCGAATCCGACATACCAAACATTTATCAACGATGCTGCCATTTGTTTTACGGACACTGTGCTCCCCAAAAACCATCCATTTCTTTTGTGTTTGATCAACGTTTGGCAGCGATGGCTGAACATCGGAAAAATGGTTGTGTAAACTTGGGGGGGAAAGCAGAAAGATACCAAATGACACCTAGAAGCATTTATTTTATGCAACCAACTTAAATATGATGGTGTGTACTTAAAAGCGTACACTATATGCTGAACAATGCCGGGGGGGAGGAGGGGGAATCAACATTGATGCAAAGTTTTCTAAATTAAATGTTAAAAAATGAGAAGGGGAAGGAAAACGTAAAACAGACTTAGTTTCAATCAAGACAATGCTTGAAATCCTAAACATTTTCAATGTTCCTTACAAAGCTGCCAAAAATCCAACTATTTTAAAAAATTGATTTTTTACATCAATAATAAAAATCTGGTGACAAACATTATAAAATCAAATCCTGGGATGACTTTACTCCATTTAGATTTAGAATATTCCAACAAAACCACAGGAGTAAACCCACTCAGAAGTGATATATGTTTTTTATAAAACGAACAATATGTACATTTATTGCAACTTATATTAAAACTAAAATGGAGCAGGAAATTAAAAAAAAAGATGAAATGTCTACTTAAAAATCAATCATCAAATGATTAGTCTCCTACCCTTGATAAAAGTCAGAAAGCAACATTATAAAAATTGCCACTAGGTGACTTCTCAATGCAGGAACCAAAATCTGTACATCTTATTTTGCTGGGGATAAAAATTATACATAAGTCTTTAAAATGAAAGCAGATGAGAATTCCATTTTGCAAGTATGTCTCAGTTTAAAAACCATTCGGTAGCCGCCTTCTTTTTCTTGAAAAAAAAATATAGGTGATGGGCGATAGATACCCAGTTAAGGTATGTGAATTTTTAACAATGGTATAAGGACCTCTCTCTGACTTTCTTTTAAAAAAATGCAGCATGAAAATTAATGGAGTAAAACACTTTTAAACTCCAGATGTGCAGAAACTGGAATTAAGTGTTAAGCAATTTGCTTAATTATTGACTTTTCATAAAAAAGTCTCTGGGGAAATAAGTACAGATGCTTTTAGCCTCTCTCAAGAGTTTCTGCAAATTCATTTTATCTGAAAGGGAAGCAGAGTTTTCCTTCGGTGTTCAGAGCTGAAAGCTGTATGATCGGAAGTATTTTCAGTTCCTATATAGGACATTTCTTGGGTTTTGCAGAAGCTGGGAGCATACCGTCCTTTGGCTCTCCTCTCTTCCTTTTGCGAGGAAGTTTTCTTTTTACCTTGTGGAGGAGGGAAAACATAGGTTAAACTCAGAAGAACATTCAACTCAACAATTAACTGGATCATTTTAAAAGGACCAACAGTCAATCTTCAACTATATGGATCACCTGGGCAGAGCAGAGGTATTGGTTTTAAGTATGTATAAAGGACCTTATTTATATAATTTGCATTGCTGTCTTTTGACAGCTTTGGAATCAACAAAATCCCATTCCTTGGGGGTGAGTCTAACTCAAGGGTCTTCAAAACTTGGCAAGTTTAAGGCTTGTGGACTTCAACTCCCAGAATTCCTGAGCTAACATGACTGGAGTAGGAATGCTGGGAGTTTGAAGTCCACAAGTCTTAAAGCTGTCAAGTTTGGAGACCCCTGGTCTAACTTAACATCTTGTTTGTTGCATTAAAAATACATTGAACGTGAGACCATGAACCTCAAGCGTTGCTGTATTTGACTGGCAAGGGATGTAAGGGTTACATCAGCGTTCCTCAGCTATTTCAGATATTTTGGGAAACTGGTATAAGTGTACAAGGCAGTATTTGACTTATAATCAGTTTGCTTAGTGACCGTTGGAAGTGAAAGTGACCTATTGACCATTTTTCATACTTCCCATTGTTGCAGCATCCCCAAGGTCACATGATCAAAATTCAGATGTGCTTAACAACCGTGTGACTAACTTAACAACTGCAGTGATTCACTTAGCAAATGGGACAAGAAAGGTCATAAAACGAGGGCAAAACTCACTTAACAAATGTCTCACTTTTGTTCAATTCGATAGTTGAGAACTTCCTGTATCTAATGGTTAAACCCTACTTAACACAACAGGGCATCCAGGCGTGCCTGCAAAGGTTTGCATTGCTAGCTCAGTTTTTTCATATCAGGCTTTTATCCTAGAAGACAAAAAAAACTGGAACCAATTTTTCTGACAACAGCCTGTTTTTAAAGTTCACTCTGCAATCTTTTACGAAAGCCTCACCATCATGAAACTTAGAATAATTCAGAAGCCAGGTTGAAGTCCACAAACGGGAAGATATTATCGTGTATTTCTGGTTTGCCAACTTTCATGATCTCAGTAAGAGATCTTACTGAGAAAATGAAAGTTGGCAAACCAGAAGTAAGGGATCTTACTGAGACCTTACATTACCTTACAATCTCAGTAAGGGATCTTACATTAGACCTTACAATACTTTGATTTGAATTGAGACACATCCAAGCGCTCGATTTTAGGAATGGGAATAATATAAAAAATTTATATCTAAAGGTTGAATTTATTTTTTTATGCATCGATCAAAAATAAGATTAAAAATAATAGGGAAAAATAATTTGAAAGATGAAGAGAAACATTTGTGGACACAGATGGTTAGACACTCACCAATGATTTTGTAGAGAGAAATGTGAATTAACTACTTGAATATTAAGCAGACAGAATTTATGCTAACATAATTAAGGACAGGGATACTGGGAAAACAGGGAAAGACCTGGTTAAATCTTAGTTAATCATTTAAATCAAACAAAAAATAAGGCCACGATTCCAATTATTACAGGTACAGGAGATGAAATATTTAAAACTTCAATGGATAAAAATCGTCAAATTTTAAAATTCTGTTCAGATTATATATATATCTAGTAAACCAGAGAATGTATCGAACATGGATATGAAGGCCTTTTTAAATAACTTACCCCATTTAGATGATCTACAAAAACAATTTTTATTTACTCCTCTATCTGAGGCAGAGATTAAACAAATAAGTTTAAAATCGGCAACTGGTAAAGCAGCAGGATTGGATGGCATTGCCTACTAAAAAACATTTATGGATCTTTTGGTGCCAAACTTTTATGCCATGGGTGTTAAGTGAATTACCCTGATTGTTAAGTGAATCATATGGTAGTTAAGCAATGTCTCTGCTTCTCAAAAACTGGTTTGGGAAGGTAACGAAGACAGATCACATGATCTGGGATGGAGTGACTATCGTAAATATATGCAGCTTGCCCGGCGTTCAAATTTTGCGCCCATGACCATAGGGATGCCACAACAGTTACGAGTGTGAGGACTGGTTATAAGTCACTTTTTCCAGTGCCATAGTAACGTCACACAGTCGCTAAAACAAATTATTGCAAGTCAAGGACTCCCTGCATATAGAACTGTAACTACATTATACTCTTAAAAATTATTGGGTTTTTCCCTTTTTCTCCTGTTGTATTTTTTCACTCTTTAAGAACATACTTTCTATGTATCTTTATTATAATTAACTTTGGTTCCACCCCGCTTTTGTCACCATCTTTAAAGCAATAAATAAACCAGCTTTCATTATCTAAGTTAACTGAATAAATAATCCTTAGTAACAAGAGAAACAGAGTAGCCTTGGCTCCTAGTTTTCATCCTCTCCCTCCAGGACTGAGAGTTTAACGAACGAACGAACGACGGAGCCCTGAATCTGCTGCCTCGTGCACCTTCAGCGAGCCTGCCTCTGTTAGAGCTCTCTCCTCAAGGTCCTCCTGGCTGCTCTCACAAAGTTTAAAAAGATCCATTTCACTCGCAGAATATCCTGGACTGGACTCTATCTCCAACACTGAATCTCCATCACTGCCCAGCACCTGGCTTCTGAAAGAAGGTCAGAATGGCAACATCATACGGAGAAGCAAAGTTCTGACTGAAATCACAGACTAACATCTAGGCCTCTTCCTTCCAAAGCGGAGCTTGGTTCATTCCTGTTTTTTTTTTTGTTTTCAACACTGGAATAGGCTGACATGAGACATTTCCGTGATTTTACCGTGTTTCTCTGAAAATAAGACCCTGTCGTATTTTTTTTTTGCCACCAAAAAGAGGCACCAGGTCTTATTTTGGGGGGACATCATCCACTGACTAACCTCATTTGCGTGCATCGCCCCCTCCCCCCCGGCCTCCTTTTCACTGTCCGAGGCCTTCAGGAACTACTTCTTCTGCGGCCAGCAAGGCTTTCCTGAAGGCCTTTACAGCCAATAACAGAGCTCTGGATCGATCCAGAGCTTTGTTATCAGCTACAGAGGCCTTCAGGAAAGCTTTGCCAGCTACAGAAGAAATGGGCTGGCGAGGCAGGTGTCAGGATATGCGAAGCCTGGCTGCAACGGTCCAAAGGTAAGTAGTAGGGCAGCTCTACCCCACATCCCTACCCTAGCTTAATTTTTACCTGTCTGGTCTGGAGTGGGCGGGATCTGAATTAGGGCTTATTTTGGGGATAGGACTTATATTGGGTGCACGTGTAAAAATCAAGCTAGGACTTACTTTCAGGGTAGGTTGTATTTTTGGGGAACAGTAAAAACTACAGGTGTGATTTATAATTAAGTATAAATGTGCTTGGTGATAAATATACCTTAAACTGCTTTTCAGGTTATCCACAGGATAAGGTTTACCTGCGTGTAGATACTGCAACAATGCCCAGCCCAATTTCAGATATAAAGAGATGTTGATAAATACTTTACCAAGTATATTCCCAATTACTTAGGCCATTCAAAAATGTGCTCATATCTTATTAAATTTTACATTTTTCACTTTGAATTAGGATCACCATGTAATCTGCTTTTAAGTACTTTTCAAATCTAGCTTGCTATAAAGACTGAACTAAGGTTCCACAGATTTTATCCGGCTCTTATAGCTCTCACTGACCCAAAGTTCTCTGAATGAATCAAAACAAATACATTTTGCTTTGATGCACAGGGTAAAAATCAGATTAATCCCACCCGCTTGAGCTCTCTATATGTCTCGGCAAAAGAGTGGACACTTCTTTAAAACCAAACCAAAGCAAAATGCTTTTCCTTCCTCTTAGGCAAAGCATAAATAATAACATACAGCAGCTTTTATTTACATGTTCTGTCCTCTCCAAAGACTCAAGTCCTTCGTGAATACAGAAATCTTTAAAGGGCAACAGACTTAACGATCATAGTAGAATAGGAGACATCTAGTTTTATCACACTCTGACCCCTGGAAAAATCAGATACCACAAGTCACCCCCGCTGTAGTCATTTCTTGAATAGTTTCAGTGGGGCTTTGTAGTCACACATGTATGTGCATAACATATCCAAGTGTGCAAGGAGAAGAACTGTAGAGAAGAGATGGGAAGGCAACCGTAGGTGACTCAGAATGTGGAAGAGAGTGAGGATAATAGAATAGTGAAACAATAAAGACTGGTGTGTGCATTTAATTCACCAAGGAATTGGAAGCCAGGCAGATGACCTGCTAATGGCAAAAAAGAGATCCGAGAGTCTTCTCTTGTGATTTGTGGCTTCTCTTATGCGTACAAGACAATGCCTTTCATGAACAAAAGACTACCAAATCTTTAGTGCTTGAGCCCGATAAATTTCAATGCTCAAAGCTCCTTATCATTTTGTGATTAGTAGTAATTCACAGCAGCTGCCATTGCTATTCAGAAGGAATTTTCCATCCTTCCTTCCATCCTTCATGCACTGGAGGTCCTAAGATCATGGCCCTGGTATATATCCTGGTCCTCCCAATTGGATAGCAATTAAGCAGAGATACACATTGATTTGTGGATGGGTTACCATGCGAGTTGTGGTTTCAGAGGCACAATACGGGTTACCAACACAACTGGATCTCTACTACTAGAATATTACAAATTCCCCTGTTTTTTTCTGCTGAGGTTAAATCAAACGCAGCTCTGACTTTTTCCCCTTAAATGGGGAAAAAACTATTAAGTTTGCTATTATCCAAAGGATTTAAGTATGTGATTCCTTTTACTTTTGAATCACCACAAAACCTTGGGAGGCTGAGCAAGGGAAGGTATGTACTCAATGAACAAAAATAAATAATTGCAGAATTGTCCCTAGGGGAAATTCAGCAAGGAGAGAAGAGTAGGGAGGCACATAGTGAGAGAGGTAAGATTTGTCCCCGAGAATAAACAGCCCCATCACCAATTACGGCAACTTTCCCTAACGGTGAGAACAATCAGTCAGCGGAACAACTTGCCTCCAGAAATTGTGGCTGCTCCAACCCTGGAGGTTTTTAGGAAGAGATTGAAGGAAGAGATTGGCCAACCATTTGTCTGAAATGGTATAGAGCAGTGATGGCTAACCTTTTCGTTGTCGCGTGCCAAAAGTGCATAATGCAATATGCGCGCCCCCCTCTGCCTCCCTGTGCATGCGTGCATGCCACTCCATGCACACCACGCACTTGACTCCCTCCTGCAAGCACCCTGCCTCCCTGCGCATGTACCTCCCGTGCGCCCCCCACCCTCATGCAGCAGATACCCAACAATCAGCTGGCTGGCGGGAGGCACGTGCACACGCAGTGGATCTGTTCCAGGCGATGGTTCGCGTCCTGGCAGAAATGGCTCTGCGTGCCACTTCTGGCGTGCGTGCCATAGATTTGCCATCACGGGCATAGGGCAGGGGTGGGATTCAAATTTTTAATAACCAGTTCTGTGGGCATGGCTTAGGTGGTGGGTGTGGCTTGGTGGTCATGTGACTGGGTGAGCGTGGCTTGGTGGTCATGTTATTGACTGGGTGTGGCCAAGTTAATATCACTCACATCAAGGCACGCATCTCCTCGCCTGGCCTCTCATGACTATGGGGATGCTGCAACAGTTGTAAGTGTGAAAAAGGGTCATAAACCACTTTTTTCAGTGCCATTGTAACTTTGAATGGTCACTCCACACAAGCAAAGTACCAGCAAAGGAGGGGAAAAAAACTCCAGAGAAGTTCCTGAGAGAGGAAGTCTAGTCCTGCCAAGAATGTAATAAGGCTTAATGGAGAGGCAGTTCCTGTAAGCAACACCAGAATGTTTCCTTCCTGCCTTCCTTACAGGATTAGGCCAGTAATCTCTTCTGACAACCGGTTTCTCCGAACTGCTTAAAATGTTAACAAACGGTTCTAGAGAATAGGTGCGAACTGATAGAATCCCACCCCTGGTATAGGGTCTCCTGCTTGACCAGAACGTTGGACTGGAAGACCTCTAAAGTTCCTTTCAACTTGATTTGACCTTCCCCGCCCAATAAAACCAGAAAGGGCTAATGCCAGCAGTCTTTGGATGCGATTAACCCTCCCTCCCTCCCCCACGGAGCCCAAGCCAGCCTGTGTTGTACCTTTGCAGGTCAATCTGCCTCTGTGCTGGTGCTGTTTTCTTGGTGGCCTCTTGCTGCTTTGGTGCCTTGGCATTGCTTGCCTCCAGTCCGCCCGGACCTTCTGAAGCCGGGGCTGCCCTTTTCCGTCCTCGTCCGGAGGGTTTACTCATTTCGGCACTTTTCGTGGTGGCTCCCTGAGATTCAGACTTGGGGGGACGTCCTCGCCGGGGTTTGGGAGGAGCCGGCTGACCCGTTTCATCTGTTTTCTTCTCTTCTGCTTTTTGATGGAAATTCTCCGTCCCGGATGCTGTTGTGATTCTTTTTTTGCCCCGGTCAGCACTGACATTTTCTTGGGGTGCCTGGTCAGAATTAATCTCCTGGAAAAGAAAACCATTTAGTTTAGTTTGGTTTGGTTTGTTGCGTCGACCGAGTAGCAGGTGGAGACGGTGTCTGTTTCAATCAGCTTGCCTTGCTTGCTGAAATACATTTCCAGGACTATTGGCAACACCAGCAGCCTCCTTGAAAGTGTAATTAATCCAAGGGGATTTACTGCTGCCAGAGGGATCTCTCGTCTCTGCGCCAGGCCCTTTCTTACACTCTGTTCACAGAATACATAATGAACAGACCGTAGTGTCAAGGTCCCGGCGATTGCCCTAATTAAATCATGAGTCTCGAGCCAAGCTTCAAAAAAATTCAAAAAATGTATTAGGAGCAACATGCCGGCATTAACCTAAATGAAGCCAACTCTGGCATATGTAATTTACAGTCACCTGTGACCGTTTCCCCCACATCCCCTGGGTGTATCATAAATCAGATTCTCCAATAAAGCACATTCACTGGGCTGGGTGTCATCAATCACATTCTCCAATGAAGGATTTTGAGTATCATCAATCATGTTCTCCAATGAAGGATTTTCGGGGCTGAAGATCCAGTAGCCTAGCTACAATCTTTTTAAAATATGGGTGGAATGTACTTCTGGTTTTAAACTGCTCTACTGCTCCTTCAGATCCCCCCCCACAACCCCCCAATTTATGGCAACTTGAAAATAGGCATAGGGGGACTTCTGGTGGCACTTCCGTTGGGGACAGATGGAGATTGTGATTGTGCGCGGCTTCAATCCGTGCTTGCTCTGTTGGAGGGGTCCCTATGGGACCGGAACCATCAGACCCACCTTGGAGGGGTGGGGAAAGAGGGGGAGACCGCCAGCCGGGTTGAGTGGAGCCGCATCTCCCCTCCCTGGCTTGGTATGCTCCCCTGGAAGACACGGATAAGCGGCAGTTTTAATGGCTGCCCTGAAGATGGAAAGCTACCAGGACTTAAGTGTGTGCTGGAGCGGTGAAGTGGTGAGCGGCATGTAACCAGATAAGAGAAGCTGAACTTTTTGTTTCAATAACCCCGAAAAGCAAAAAGAATGATTCCTTGAGAGTATAACAGCAGCCAATGGAAAACAAGAGGACAATATAAGGTAAATAAAAATTGGACTACAAAACAGCTAAAACGAAATTAAGGACAGAATTGGGAATAATATACAGAACCACGCAATAATTAGGCACTAGATAAACTATTGAACTTACTTGGAATTGATTATACTTTAAAAAAAAGCCAATGGTTGAAATGGTTGAAAATTAGCGTTAATATAATTGAAAAAAGGGTGGGGAAGAGAACTTTGAAAAGAGGAAGCAATATAGAGCGCCACCTAATGGTACAAGACATTTTTTTCCTGGATGACTTCATGGAAATTTACTGGTCTTTTAAATGCGTGAATGAGAAAAGATATGAAATAAAAGACTTTAACACAACCAGAACCCCGGAAGCTTAAAAGAAAAAAGGGGAGATTGCAGCAAGAGGATAAACAAAAGCAACATCTTAGGACTGTTGGGGGTTGACTGCGCAAAGGAAATAGAAGGACCAACAAGGAAAAGAGAAATAAACGGAGTCTCTTGGCAAGGATTACAATGAACTTTAATAAGATAAAGAATAACCCAACTGATTAAAAAAAAATGGAAGAAGCAAGCAAAGAATTTAAGTTGGAACTGCAAACTGTGAAAGAAATGTTAAAAGAAAGAGGGGGACTACTGGACATACTGGCAGAAAAAGTAATGCAATTTATAGCAGAACAAAGGAACCCTAGAGAGGAGGAGCCAAAGGAAGAGGAAAACAGCCCAGACGGACATGAAGATTCAGAGACATTGCCAAAAGACATAAAAAGAATCAAAACTAAGACATTGATGACAGAGATAATAAATAAAAGAGAAAACGTCTCCAAGAGTAAGCAAAAGAAGAAGCTGTACAAGAAGACATTTCAAAAAAGAGAAAAGGAAAGGGGGGGAGGAAAGATAGGTGACTGGCAGATGGAAATAAAAGCAATCTTAGAGGAAAAAAGAGGGATAAAGAGGAAAGGCCAGGAAAGCTTAGTAAAGGGGAAGCTGGCTAAAACTAAGAGAAATGACCAGACTGAAAGATTTAGAGATAACGGTTAGATATAGCATAAAAGGGGGAATACTACATGGGAATCTATCTTTGTATTTTTTATTAGAAAGACTGAGGAGATTTGAAGTTTATAATTTACTGGGAATTACCTTAAGATTATTAGATAATTATAAATGAGAAAAATGAAGATGGAGTGAGCGATATTAAGAAGGTTCTATTGTTATCAATCCTTTCTTTTTTATATATAAATACACATTCTAAAATATGTTAATGACTATTTAAATGACATTAGGAAAACAGAATATGATGACATGGGCGAAAATATGGTATTAATTATGTTCAAAAAGTGTGAATTGGGGTATATAAATTGGGGTTGAAATTGGTCAAAGGGAAGTAAAAGGGGAAATTAACTGTGTTTTTCATTTTTTGTGTGATATACATGAAATAGAAAATGCAATTGATTATACAAAAGATATGAGAAAGTAGAAAATATAATGAAGTAGAAGGGATTATGGGGGAATGTAAAATATTTATAATGAATGTATTATATTATAATGAAGAGCAGGGGAATGAAAATTTATTAAAACTATATAGGTAAATTTTGGCTAAGTGAAAACAAAGAAAAAAATTAAAATGATTATATGAATATCTCTGGAATATATACTGTATAAGATATATTGAAGATGGGGGGGGGGATATACCATGTGGATCCTGTATTAATCTTACTTTACTTTTACTCGATTTTTTTTCCTCATTAACTGTCTAATTATATATTGATCTTGAGAAAGTTATAGATGATAATAACACATAAAATAGGTGGTAAGTTGAAAATGGAAATAATAGGCGATAAATAATTGAAAATATATGTGAAGATGAAATGATTTGGATACTGAATTAATGAATTGAAATATGAAAGGGAAATTTATCTAACGATTAGTTGAATGGATAATCATTTGAGGTTATATTAATTAAGAAAGTTGAAAACCCAACTATGACTATATATAAATATTGTAATCTGGAATCACATTGCTCACGTGAAGAGATGTGTAAAAAAATAAAAACAAAAAAACTTGGATTTTTTTTTAAAAAGAAAGAAAACAGGCATAGGAATGTTTTACAAGATGACATATAGCTTTAATGTGACTGAGGCAAACTCCTTCTGGTCTGTATGGTCAAGTCAAAACCCAGTTCGGTTTAAAAACGAGAGAGCCACTTTGCTCTAGGGATTAAGGCACCAGGCTAAAACTTGGGAAAGAGTGAGTTCTGGTTGCTGGAGGGAGGCAAGGTATCCAGCTGTTTGACTTTGGGTCCATCACCAGGAGACAGTGAGTTTTAGTCTCTCTTTAGGCATGAAAACTGGCTGGATGACTTTGGGCCAATCAACAGGAGACAATGAGTTCTAGTCTACGTTAGGCAGGAAAGCCAGCTGGGGGGCTTAGGGTCCATCATTCTCTCTCAGCCCAATCGACCTCAAAGGGTTATTATCATAGGGAAAACAGGAAGAAGGAAGATTAGGTTTGCTTGCCAACTTGAGTTATTTATAAAAATAATAAAAGGTTATAAATAAATAAAAGGCCCAAGTTGTTTTTAATTAGTCTCTCTGATCTCAGATTTATACTGGATCCAGTTTAAAGAGTTCTAACACAATTATTACATTTAAAACTGTATTTTTTTAAAATCTTCTCTCTCCTACTTGGTGTTCAAAAAGGCAGCACATATTATTATTATTTAAATCTGTTTGTTGGCCATGTCGCTGCAAGGCGACAAGGTGGTATCGAGTTTACTGTTGTCATCGCAATAAATGGGAAGACAGGCTGAGAGAAAGACAAGACTTATGGCTGAACAAGGAAATGACCAGAAACACTCTGATCTGCGTCCTGCGATTTGCCAGTTCACAGTTCATGCTTAAAAGAAATTACAGGTAGTCCTTGACTTACAAAAAGTTCATTTAGTGACTGTTCAAAAGTTGCAACGGCATTGAAAAATGAGCCTTACGACCCTTTTCCACACCTACGACTTTTGCAGCATCCTTAGCATCATGGGATCAAAATTCAAATGTTGGACAACCGGTTCATTTTTATGACAGCGGATTCACAATTAACAACTGGGTTATTAACTTATCAACTGCAGTAATTCATTTAAACAACAGTGGCAAGAAAGGCTGTAAAACGGCGGAAAACTCACTTAACAAACGTCTCCTCTTAACAGAAATTTGGGGCTCTATTGTGGGAACTACCTGTAATTCACCAAACTGGAAATATTATGGATACTCGACGTATACTACTTGATTATTACAGCAGTAATTCTAACGGCTTCTTTATTAAGTTTCCCTACATAACACATTTTTATAAGAAACTTGACCATACCTTGTTCTTCACAGGTTCCATTTTTGTTGGAGTGACTGAAATAATTCTCACTGGATTTTCATCATTTTCACTCACCCCCGTCTCCGATAGGTCTGAGCTTGGCTCCCTGCTGGACAAATTTTTAAAAGATTTAACATAAGCTTGGTTTGTTCCCCCCCATTTGGAGCTACAAAACCAAACGATCAACAAGGAAACGGTGGCCAGCTGCATTGGGAGTTCATTATCAAATTCAGCGCATTTAGAAAATACTCAAAATAAAACTGTGTGTTTAATCCTAACCCATCTTTGAGGGTGAGTGAAAGTAAACATTTTCTCTTAGGCAACCGTCATGCTTTACACTGAGAACGTTAGTTATATTAAGAGTTGTATGAATAACTCGGATCAGCCTTTCTTTAAAACAGCTATGTCTTTCCTGGGGCCGCAACTCTAGCATCATCATCATCATCATCTTTTAATGACCCATAATCCCTTGCGGGGCGGTGTCTGGGCAACCGAATGGAGCTGAGTGTTTACTGGCCGGATGCCCTTCCTGTTGCCAATGCGGAGTTTTGTTTAGCAGATATATTCTCATTGTGTCCAGAAAGAGAAATATCTGTCTCTATCTAGGATCGAACTAACGGCGTGATTGTGAGGCGAGAGCCACCGCACCACTCGACTGCAACACTAGCATGATTCCAGGAAAAGATACATCTGCTCCCAGGCCTCCAAAAATACGATTTTGCCTCCAAATCGGAACAGCCGAATGGCCCTATAAAATATTGCTATTGTATGAAATATGATTTGAAGCACAGCTCTCCAAACTTGGCAGCTGTGAGGCTTGTAGACTTCAACTCTCAGAATTCCTGGCTGGCTGAGTAGTTCTGGGAGTTGAAATCTTAAAGCTGCCAAGTTTGGAGGCCCCCCAATTTAAAGGAAGTTTCCCTGAAGGAATGTAGAAGTACAACAAGAATAGGAATTCGAGTTCAAACAATTCTGAAAGGCAGTTACATAACACAAAATAACGAAATAGCAAGCCTCATTGCTCCCCAGCAGATAACAAGGTTTGAAGAATGGAGATTATGGAGGATGAAGATGAAGATTTCACTGATTAAAGAAATATTACTTATTCAGGAGATACAGAAGTATTTACGTGCTCTATCGTATAGTAAATTCAATCCCCAAATGCAATGTTTAGAGGGTAAATAGGAAAGTTTAATTATTAACTAAATTTCTGCAATCAGATTGAAAAAGGGCATCAATAGGAGAGACCTCTCTCTTCACTATTAGGGTGACTTCAGTAGAGTTTCATGCTGAGAAGAAAAACTATGTGAACCCAAGACCCTATTTTAATACCTCACCCTTATTTACTCAAAATGCCACAAACCTGGTTCTGTTTTCTATTGGAGAATTCAACTCTGAATTTACGCTATTATTATTTCCAGTTTCTGATCCTGTGTTTCGAATATATGGCCTTCTTCCCGTTGCAGACAGAGGTTTATTTACTGCCCCTAATACGCCGGTTGGCTTCGGCTACAAAATAGAAACGAGGTTTACAAAAAAAAGAAAGAAAAGTAATTATTCTTCTGCAAGGGCACATTTGAACTGGTTTGTTTGTCCTGTCTGCTGCAGTTCTTCAGTGTCTTTTGCACTTTCTATGTAAACACAATTGTTTTGCTGAGCAAGGCTGTGAGCATAATTCAGGATTATTCTTCCGTGCTGGAAACTACTAAGTATTGCAGATGTAAAAGTCACAACAGGGAAGGCAGGGAGGTTTTTTTTTTGGGGGTGCATGTGTGTGTGTGTGTGTGTGTGAGAGAGAAAGACAGACAGACAGACAGACGGCATCTCTCATTTTATTTTCTTTCTACCACTAAAATTTTCAACTCTTTTTTTGTTTGTTTTTGGTAATCATCCAGCAATTTTTTTTTAAAAAAAGCACCCAAGGTAAATGTGAAAATAGACTTTTAAATAAGGGATATATAGTCCTCGATTTATAACTGTAATTGAGCCTGCCACCTTCTGAAGCTTAAGTTATTATACATGCACCATGCACAACTGAAAATTATTACCCTGCCAGCACAAAGTTGTGATGCAATGCACAGCTTTGCTGGCTGAGTCCTTCCAAATTAAGAGCTTATTTAAGTGGAATCCTAAGTGCTTTGAAGAATACAATCCTAAAATTCAATCCTTAAAATGCTTATGATGTCCTCTCAGTTAACAATCCAGATTACAGTCTATTTTTTAACTTTCTATGAAACTGAAAAACAGGTGATATAATGTACTACATTGTTAGAAATCAAAAATTAGATCCATAAAAACAGTACCTTTCCTGTTAAAAGAAGAACTCTCAACTCTTCGGAGATATAATTCCTATCGTTACAAAAATCCTTCAAAGAAATGGAGGGGGGAAAAAAGCATTTCATTGTTTAGTTGAAAAATCAAGTCTTTAGTATTTTCAGATTCTGGCTATTCAGTTTGACAGTAATCCCACCCTGTTGCTTCTAGATAGTCTCCCTAAGTCAATAAAGGTTCATGTAAGGCTGGGGTGACCAATCTTGGCAATTTTAAGACTTCTGGACTTCAACTCCCAAAATTCCCCAGCCAGCAATGGGAATCACAATCCCAATCCCACAAATGGTGAAATAAATGCCATAAATCCAATTTACTTTCTGTTTCTGCGGCGTATTTGCAAGCTATTTATTATATTGTGCTGCAAATGACTTTAAAAAAAGGGAACAATTCAGGAACCATTCGTTTATTTATTTATTAGAATTTGTTGAACAAAAACACAAATAATAATAATAATAATAATAATAATAATAATAATAATTTAAAAAAAATAAAAAAAATACAATGACAGGGACGATAAGCGCGTTAGTGCACTTATGCACGCCCCCTCTACTGACCACTTAAGTATGAAGTAAGGTCCACGGAAGTCAATTTTGTGACTGAGACTGTGAAAATTTGTAGCTGAGACAACTAGATCAGGTAGAGCATTCCAGATTTCGACAACTCTATTACAAGAATCATATTTTTTTACAGTCAAGTTTGGGACAATTTCACATGGAGTTTGCTCTAGAACAGGGGTCGGCAACCTTAAACGCTCAAAGAGCCATTTGGATCCATTTCTCACAGAAAAAAAAAACACTGGGAGCCACAAAACCTATTGGGGGTTGAAAAGTTCAATAAATCGTGTGCAGGTGTCACACATTGGCGGTTGTGACAGATATTTTGAGTGACAGGACGCTGCAGCAGAGGGATGAAAGAGCCACATGTGGCTCTGGAGATGCAGGTTGCTGACCCCTGCTCTAGAATATTTTCGAATTGCCCCTGGATAAATTAAAAACTGGATCCTGCAGTTCAGAACAGTCTTATGTTTATAAAGACATCAAGAACCATGGTCATTTTATATGTGCTTAGGCTAAAATGGACCTTATTGCCTACCTTCTCCCTTTTATGTCCTGGCCTTTATATAATTGGCTGATATAATACGTCGGATATAAAGACAGTTCTGCATCCACATATTATATACACCCAGGATTTTTTTTTCTCTTAGCGTTAGAAAACTACGCTTAGAAACTAAGAGCCACATCATCCAATCACTGCAGCGTCCGCCTCTATTACTTGGAACCCTGGCACTACGTTTATCTGAACAAGCACTAAACGTAAAGTATTTTCAGCATTACGTTTCCACTGGAGAGAAAATAATTTTGGAATACAGTTTTTTTATTCAGGTAATCATCTTTAAAAAGAGAGAGAGAGAGAGAGAGAAAACATGGCATAAACCTGCACAGTGTTTTCTTGGCATATTTGAAGATACAGTTAAATCAAAGAATAAACTCAAATATTTGGCTTGATTGCTAGCCAATGTACCTTTTCAGGCTGCGCAAAAAATTTAGTTGGCAACACCGGATCCTTTGGACATTCTGCATTACATAAAGCACTTTTGCTGTTGATTACACAGAGGGCTACGTCACATACGGTGTAGAGTTTCTGAAGCACAAAGGAAACCAACACAAGAGAAATTTGGACATTATTTCGCAATTTTAATTCAAACATTTGCTAATCCCCATCTGTAAGTCACCTATCCTAAGACTGTCGTGCTTTTTGTTTTAACTGGATTATACTTGGGAACAAACTAAAGGCACCCTTTTGTTCCAAGATAGCAAACATATTTCAAATGATGACTGATCCAGAGGATCTTGGCTCACGAAACCGTAATTCATAGTGCGCATGATGTATCTTCGAGTTCCCACCAAATTAGGTGCTATTTTTGCTATTCTGTGAATGTACCATTCACTGTACATTTGGCAGGTATACTTGTCAATCTCAGCTGTAATATTTCCCCCCTTACAGAATGCTGTTTTTATTTAGCTTGGCTAACAGTTAAATTAACTTTTTTCCCCTCTGTTATTTGAGACTGCTAACACAAAACGCTTCAACCTCATTTGCTCTCTGGAGAGAAAGGAGAGACTGCCTTTCTTTTTCACTTGATCCAAAACTGACTTCAAACCCCCTTGTTTCTCTTTCCCCACGTTTCTTACTTCATTGGCCTTTGGCTCGTCTGGAGACTGGGCATCCTGTGTAAGCTTGATACTTTCTGTCATCTTTTTCATGAAGGCGTGGCTGTTGTTTTCATTCTTGGTCATTAAAACTTCCAGCATGAACCACAGGCACCTAAAGACCCAAATGCCAGAAAGATATAAAAGTACTTCTCTCTAAAGCAAAGGCACAGTTTAACCTGCTAGGAACTCCAGCAGATCTGACCCTGGAGACTGATAGATATTAGAACTCTGTGCCTCTCTCCCCCGTGCAAAATAGAATAGTATCTAAACTTCTGGACCTTGGACTTTCTTATTCAATCTGCCTTTGTATTATGGATTTCCTGTCTGGCTGCTCACAGAGGGTCAGATTAGGTAATCATACCTCTTCAGCCCTTATTCTTAACCCTGGTACACCACAGGGTTGCGTGTTGAGTCCCTTACTCTATGCTCTTTATATGCATGACTGCATTCCCACTCACGCTAGTAATACTATTGCTAAATTTGCAGATGATACAACAGTGGTGGGACTCATCTCCAGGGGGGATGAGTCTGCCTACCGAGATGAGGTGGACCGGTTGCTTTTGTGGTGTGGAGACAATAAGTTGGTCCTCAACACCAATAAGACCAAGGAGCTTATAGTGGACCACAGAAGGAACAGATCAGACATCCAGCCCTTGATTATCGATGGAGACCGAGTGGAGCCAGTTTTAAGTTGCTGGGTGTTCCCTAAGAGGACCTGACCTCACATTGCAGGTCAAAAGGGCCCAGCAGAGATTATACTACCTGAGACTTCTCAGGAAAGAACAACTGAATGGAAAACTGCTAGTGACCTTCTACCGCTGCACCAGAGAGAATATCTTAAGGGGATCGCGTGACCTTGGGACACAGCAACGGTCCTAACTATGAACTAGTTGTCAAGCATCTGAATTTTGATCACATGATCATGGGGATGCTACAATGGTCGCATCTGTGAAAAATAGTCATAAGTCACTTTTTTCAGTGCCATTGTAACTTTGAACAGTGACTAAATGAACTGTTGTAAGTCAAAGACAACCTGTAATAAAAGTGGAGGAAATTCAGTCTGAAAACAAAGCACAAACAAACTGTAACTAAAAATCCTCACAAACCACTCTGCAGTAATTAACTGGACAGGGCAGGAGAAGGAATTGCAGACTTGAACGCTCAGCAAAACACACACAGGTAAGAAGACGCCAGGAACCCAGATAAGCCTCGACGATACCAGATAATTCACAATTTTCTCCCAACAACTTTGTTGTGCACAGCTTCCCTTTTTAAACGCTGTGTTCCCAACTGCAGCTAATGAAGGGAATCAGGGCCCTTTCCTCCCCTGTAAGCCACGCAACTCATGTTGCTCCCTTTTCCGTTCCTCCCTGCATGCCCTAGGAGGAAGAGGGGGTGGGCCTGGGTCTTCCTCTGAACTCCCTCTCCCTTGCTCTAACTCTCCCCTGCTCTGCCCAGCCGGACTTTGCCCTTCCCCAGTTTCTTCTACAGCCAACGGAGCCACACTCCCACTCCCTGTCAGCTGCTTGGCCTCTCCCTCCGAATCAGTTTCCGACAGGGGCATGACATTCCCTTTATGTATCACTAGTTCCCACATGAAATTCAAATGACAAATATTCAGATGGCAAAGATGTACAAAAGAGGAAAAAATGAAAAGAAGCTGAATACTTAGAAGAATTGCAAATATGCTGGAAGTAACAATTAGTCTTCCCTTCTCTTAACAAATCAGGGCATTAAGTTTGTATTTAAAAAGTCCAGAAATGTAGCAATTTAAATCCCAACACTTTAAAGATGCTTAAATAAAGGGTGACACATACTCCTTGATATCGCGAAGCTGATCGATATCTTGCTGTTTTGTAAAATCTGGATCGTGAGCCAGCAAATGAATCATATATGGCACCACGTACTCGGGCAACAGAGATACGAGTTTTTCTGGAAGAAGAAAGAAGACATAATGCTAAAGGTTATACATGAGTAACCGGCATACCAAATTTCACTTACTAAGTATCCGAGAATTTAGTTTTTTTCTGCTGCAAAGCAAGCAGGGAATATGCACATGATATATTTTGCAGAGCCATAAACAGAAATATTGAGAGAGAAAAATGGCTCACCGTTTGCCATAGGGTTCTGCTTGATGTACTCTCGCCGTATGCTTATATTTTTAAGCAAACATTGCCGAGCGTGAGCTCTTCTTTCTTTTACAGGGTCTTTGGCACACAGTGCGAATATCGCCATGTACTCCAATGGGAGCAGTAATTTTACTAGTGCCTTATGTAGCTTCTGAGCAAATATCTGCCTCACCTGGTAACATTCATCCTATACGGGGAGAAGGACAATGAAGAGAAAGAGGGCAAACAGACTTTCAGAACAGTGATACGGGATGTTAAAAGCCTGCTTATCTATGGCAGGGGTCCCCAAAAACACCCCCTCCCCCCAAGTTCGTGGCATGCCAGAAACTGGGCTACACAAACAAGCGAAGTCCCATCTGCGGGATGCAGGCAGCATGCAAAACCACACCCCTGTTCTGGCCTGGCCTTCGCAGAAGCAAGAAAATAAGACTCCCCACGAAGGAAAAATCCCTATTTACAACTTGGGAATTAACTGCCTGCGCCTACAGAAAGTCCAGGCCAGAGTCCTGCAAGCAATTAAATGAAACAATAGTCCTTATCAGCTCGTTATGATAAATGCAAGGTTGTGAGTTTCCAGCCTGGACGTGGCAGCTCAAATAAGAGAAATAGACAAACCTCAGTTCTGGCAAGGCAATCTTTGTCCCACGAAACACACAAGGAGCCAACTTTCCAGAAGCACCCACGGTTGCTTGTGACAACCAAACCACTCCCCTTTCCTCCTATTTATTCTCCAAACAGGGAGGGGCCGGTCAGCGTCCACGTTTGTTTTGCTTTCTGACCCAGCTCAGAGTCCTCCATTGTTCACCTCTCCTATCTGCTCTGTGCATACATGCATCGGGAACAGGCCCCAGCTATTCCTCCTCCTCACTCATCTCTGACTCCAAAGGCAGCTGCCTCTCTGGCTGAGAAATGGCAGACGGCCCTGGCTCTATCTTTTGTGTCCAACGCCGAGCATCCATCAGAGCTTTCCCCAGGCTCCAGAACTGGCCCAAGTTCTTCCCCAATCTCTGCTGGCAGGCCATAACAGCTGCCTCCGGTCCACAGAAAAGCCTTTCTCCTTGAACCCCGTCCCTGGTGCCCAAAAGACTGGGGGCTGCTGATCTATGGCATTATAGGTAAATCATTGATACCATCAATTTTATTTTGGTTTCCATTTTATGCTTCCTCGCATGAAACACTCTGCACTGGAGACAACATGTACCAAAAAAGAGAAAGGCAAGTCAACACCAGTTTTATCCCGCTTTAACTCAAATTGCTACCGGCTTCAGACACTACTTGAAACAGAGCTCCTTACATTAATGACCAGTGCACAGAGCTGAAATTGTTCTGGTGTTATAATTTCGTGGTAACAGGGCTCTTGGGCAAGCTTCATTATGGCACTGCCAGCAGCCAACCGTAGTCGTGACATGTCTGATTTGCTGTAAATGAAAAAAAAAAGAAAGTATACTCTCAAAAATAACCTTTTTTAAATTCAAAGACTGATAAGCTGATAACTCTAACAAAATGTCTCACACAGATACAATGAGTTCTGGTTGAGATTACTGTTATCACCCTCTCTTAAAGTCTCACCTTAATTAACAAACACAGATTTTCATTACCAGCTTTGGCTATTTTATTTTAAGCCGTACATCTTTATAGACGGCATGTTTGTGCTTTAAATTCTGTGACTTATAGTCCACGAGTGACAATTTATACCCATGGGCAGGTCTTGTATTTCTGCTGGATCTAAATTAGCACCTTTAGGGTACAAACTCAGCTGCAAATGGACTGATATTTCCAAATCAAGTTGCATACAAGCTAGAAAGTAATACTTCAGTAGTAGCCTTCCATTTTTCCCCAATATGGACTCTACCGAGTATCTGATTTTTCTTCTCTTTAAAGAAGTCGGCTTAATCTGCATAAATGTAGCATAGAATATTCAAAAATGTTTCATTTCTCATTCGTACTGAAGAGAAATTGAACAGCTCAACCCACGCTGAACGTCTGTGTGTTTTCAGTATTCCAAATTCAGCAAGGGAATGCAAGGAGAGACCCTTTGTTCCCCTGGGTGAACAGATGTCCCTTGCTGCCTTGAGGCACATCAATGCACGCAATGGTGGGATTCAAACATTTTTACTACCAGTTCTGTGGGTATGGCTTGGTGGGCACGACGTGGCAGGGGAAGGATACTGCAAAATCCCCCTTCCCTCCCCATCCCATTAACCTGCTTTCCAGCTCCGTTCTCCTGGGCAGGGCAACAAAAGAAGACCCAGCCGATCAGCTGGGACTCAGGAGGCAGAGAATAGATGGGGGCAGGGTAGTCAGAGGTGGGATTTGCCGGTTCTCCAAACTACTCAACTTTTCTGCTACCGGTACTCCAAATCTGGTCAGAACTGGCTGAATACCACCTCTGGCATGCACGTGAAGAGATCCAGAGCGGTGACATATATCAAAAAGCCTTGCCTAATTCTCTTCTGTTCTGTCAAGTCTCCTTCGCTGACCAACATGGCTGATAGCAACCGAAGCGTTGAATTTGCAGACTTGGACTGGTTGTTCTTCATCCCCAAGAGCCAACGCACCAGGAGTTTAATGGCTTGGACCTGTCGTAAAAACACAAATATTGTGGTGAGGAAGTCTGCTTCACTTCCAGTCCTCGAGAATCAGTTCTAAAGAAAAAGGACAGGTCTCATGGTTGCCACTGCCAGAAAACTAAAATAAGCAATGCAAAAGCAGAGGGCCCCGATATGGTTCAAAGCCCCTCTGGCATCTTTCCAAACTAAGAGAGGCGCCCTTCCTGTTCTCTATGAGGAAACTGTGCAAAGCTGCAACACCTTCTGGCTTAGAATCCTAGGGCTGGAAGGTACCTTGGAGGTCTTCTAGTCTTGTTCTGTCTTAGGCCTCCCCCAAAAGCACTAAGTCAATTCTGAGTCCCAGCGAAAACCTCTTTTATTACATTAATGTGAATTTATTTCTTTCACAGTCAGCCAGTGGCTTGGCAAACGGTCTTGAAAAGGTATACTAATGAACTCAGACCTTTATCAATCCTGGAACGCTGCCCAGTAAATAGTTCCACACTCAATGCTGACAGGGAAGGGATGGGTTATACAGACAAATCTTCACGAACAGACGAACAAACAAGCAAGTTGTTCCTGCAAAAGCCCCCTCCCCCTTTGCTCCTCTTTTAATCCTGATCGGTGGGGCCATCATCCACCTGTGTCTTACTCCCACGTTGACCCTGACTTCTTAATTGTGCTTTCTTTTTGGCAGCTCTGCGCATGTGCAGGCTGGAAATTGATTCCAGAAACTCCCCTGCTTCACTGCTGTCTGAGCCTGAAGGCAGCTGATAACGGCCAGCCTGCCCTGGCCCCATCTCTGCCTCTGATGCAGAGCCCTCATCCCAGCCTTCCTCAGCCTCCAGGACTGCCCAGGTTCCTCACCAACCTCCTCACTACTGTCCAACTCTGCTGCCAGCTCTGCCAGTGGGCCACAAGAAGTCTAACCCTCTCCAAAACAAGAGTCCCGATACCATCTTGGACAAATGGTTACCCAATCTTCTCTTCAAAACTTCCAGCAGTGAAGCATCCAAAATTTCGGGAGGCATTGATTAATAGTTCTCACTGTCAGGAAATTCCTCCTTAGTTCCAAGGTTGGATCTCCCTTCTGACAAGCTTCTATCTGCTGCTTCTTGTCCCCAGGTGCTTTGTAAGCTCTCTTGTGGCAACCCTTTCAAGGACTGAAGGATTGAACCCTCTTCAAAAAGCACTGAATGCAAACTTCTCAGGAGAACAGGAAGCAAACTAGCTTTTTTTTTATCAGACATACCAAACGGAATTGCTTCAGAAGCCAAGGTGTCGCTTTTATGTAACTAACAGAATGTATATCGACACTCATACCTTTGCTAGGACTTCTGGGGACACCTCTTCGTCCGGAGACCACAATTTCCCATTTTTTTCACCTGTAGACTGCAAGATTTTAAACAATTAAAAAAAAATCTATCAAAGGCCGTAATTTCAGTATTGATACTAACAATCTCTTCTTCTCCGCCCCCCCCGCCCCCCCCTTTCTCATCATCGCATTTGGCAAAATTTTAACTCGACGTACCCTATCGTTCATGAGAAGATCTTTCACAATGAAATTTGCAACGACGGATTTCATGGGGGATGCAAATTGGTCTGGGGCCAGCATGGAAATGTGACCCAAGGAAACCAGAGGAGTTATGAGCTGCTCCGGAACGTCAGCATTCAAACTTCGACTTAAAGGCTGAAGGGAGAGAAAACAAGGGATTAACAACTGCATCTTAGGAGAGTCTTTAAAAATAAATTATTGTGCTGTCTGAAGTTTATTAAATATATATGTAAACCTCCAGAAATGCAATGCGGCCTGTTTCTTAATATACTGTTGTAAGAGTACATTAGCATAGCTGCCAAAAATCTAACATTTTGCCTTTCATTTTTCAGCTACTAAAGTCAAATACAATTTTATTTATCTTGCTGCTTGGAGAGCCATGGTGGCACAGTGGTTAGAATGCAGGACTGCAGGCTACTTCTGCTGACTGCCAGCTGCCTGAAATTTGGCAGTTCAATTCTCAACAGGCTCAAGGTTGACTCATCCTTCCATCCTTCCGAGGTGGGTAAAATGAGGACCCAGATTACTGGGGGCAAGAGGCTGACTCCATAAGCCAACTAGAGAGGGCTATAAAGCACTATGAAGCTATATAGAAGTCTAGGTGCAATTTTTATGTGAAATAGTTCTTTTTTTTTTCAAAATTAAATTAATTTGATATCTTATGAAATTCCATGCTGTTACAAGCATTAACAAGCGGGCTCCAATTTTTGACAGCATTTTTGAAAGCAGTAGCAGAAAATTACCTCGAAGATTTGAGCAAGCTGAACTTCCTTATTCGAAAATATGGCGTGTATGCAATGGACAGCTTGCTTGGCTTGGTGAGGTGTTCCTCTCTTTGCTTTCTGGTGCAAGATTGGAATAAGGGTTCTGTAAAGACACAATAAGTTTCAATCATTCATTCATTGAATTTCTATAGCCGCCCATCTCAGTCAATGACTCTGAATTGGCTTACAATTCTGAAAAAAAATACTACAATTAAAAGAACTATAAACAGTTTAAAATAATGAAAACTATTTATAAATACTCATACACATGAAATAAAATAAATATTTTTGGGGTGATTAATGGCCTGTAAACGGCAAAGTTAATATGGAACAAAAATGAAAATTTTCTTATTTTAGCATAATTTTTCAATTGTTATCTCGTACTTGGGACAAAATGCAAATTAAAAACTAAAATGAAGTGCTTGAACTTTATGAAAACTCTCAATAAATATGTGGGTATAGTCAGGAATATTCTTTTGAAAGAGAAGACTATATATCTCTTCTACAAAATATGCAATATACAGGCAGTCAGAGGAGGAGCCAGGCCCATCCCCTATCCATCCTAGGACAGGCAGGGAGGAGAGGATAAGGGAGAGACGTGGTCTCCTCGGGAGGAGAGGGCTTGATCCTCTTCATGGGCTGCAGGTGTGACAACTGAATAAGAGTTTGAACCTGCATACTGTCAAACACTGGAAACAAATCGTGTAAATATCTCTAGTTTATGGTTCCTGAGTTTGATGTCCTTCCCAGTGTGTGTTATCTGTGGACGTCCTCCAGCCCTTTTCTTGCCCATTTTGTGTTGCTTTTTTTCTTCTTCCTGTAACTCTGTGGGAGTTTTTTTGTCTTCCATCAAAGATATTTGAAGCTTGGAAGCAAACTGAAGGAATAAAAGGGGCTTCACCTGTTTTCTGTGACTGTGTTTGTTTTGTATCCCACCCTGGGTCATAACAATATCTATCTATCTATCTATCTATCTATCTATCTATCTATCTATCTATCTATCTATCTATCCATCCATCCATCTCAAATCAATATAATAATATAATATAATATAATATAATATAATATAATATAATATAATATAATATAATATAATATAATATAATATAATATAATATGATATAATTAATATAATATAATTAATATAATTAATTTGGCTTCCCTCTTGACTTTATCAGAAGGTCTCAGTCGCCAAGTATCCAAATTTTGATCTCATAACCATGGGGATGCTGCAACGGTCGTAAGTGTGAAAAAACAGTCATGTCACTTTTTTCAATGCTGTTGAAACTTTGAACGGTCACTACACAAACTGTCGAGGATGACCTGTAATCATTTGATTGTACATACAGTCTATGGCAGGGGTCAGCAAACTTTCAGACCTCAGGGACCACTAAATTCATAATTTTAAATCCTGCAGACCACTAATATGATCTGCCTAATGACCGGCTGGGTGGGTGTGGCTGGGTCATGTGACTGGATGGGTGTGGCCAGCTTGATGTCACTCACATTGAGGGGCACCTGGTTGGCCACACCCCTCCCCTCTCAGCCTCTCCTTGCCTGCCTGCCGGGGCTCCTTAGGGCCCCAACAGGAAGCAGTGGTTGGAGTAAAGCAGCCCCCACGAGAAAGAGTTGGCCAAACAGCCAATTGGATCTGACCGGAAAGGAAGCTCAGCAGAAGCACCTCACTGAGGACTATGAGCATAGGCTTTCCAAGCAGACAGAAGTCCTGCGGGAGTGCAAGGCCAGGTTCCGGCATCTGGAGCCTCAGCAGGCTGAGAGTCAGCCTGTTCCAGACCATGACGCAGTCCCACTGGAACGAGGCCCTCCGGCTCTTTGCCACCAGTGGCCTTTCCATCCAGCCTTCGCCCAAAGCCTTGTACCAGGAGGATGAAGCAGAGCCCAAGTCGGAATTTCTGTCCCCCTTCGACCTGCACAAAAAGACCACGAAGGGGGGAGACTCTCTGCAGCCACACAAACATTTATCACATGTATCCGGCCCAGGGACTGTAATTTTGAGGACCCCTGATTTAGTGCAATATAAAAAGTGCAAATCATTTTTGTGCGGACCACCACTGGTATATGGCGCTGTAAGAAAGCAAGTCAGAAATGCACTCACGATCTTATCTGAGGCAGATCGGTCTCTATTTTGTGGCCCGTATTCCTGAATATCTGAATGGCTGCCTCTGCCACCTTGTCATCTTCCATTCTGAGGCACTGTAGGAGAGATTCGTATGTCTCTGCGGAGTGGAACGAGGTAGGATGTGTGAAAGACAAAACCTATGGATACATACCAAACCAAGAAACATTTTAATAAAAAGGCAAGCTGGTTACTGGAAAGTGTGGCACACGATTATATGCGTCTAGACCAGGGGTGGGCGACTCCTTTTCCCAATGGGGCTCTTTGGAGAAACTGAGGCTGTTGTGGAGGGCCACACCAATAGGGCTGTGAAGGGTATGTAGGCATGCACCCACGCAAACACTGCTTGCGACAACTGAGTCCCCAAATTTATGTTGTTAAGAATTTTTTAAAGTGAGTTTGCCCCAGTTTTTTCTGAATACCATCACTCTGCTAAACAACTAATTCCCACAACACTGTCAACTTGTTTACTAAGACCTATATTACTATTATTCCTCTACTACTAGATTATAATAACACTTCCTAGTACTCTTCCCACTTATGACTATAACCGTGTTGCACGTATATTTACAATTTATATTATTTTGTCTCTAGTATGATTTGATTGCTTATTAGTAACCTATGACTATCATTAAGTGTTGTATCTTATGATTATTGATGAATGTATCTTTTCCTTTATGTATACTGAGAGCTTATGCACCAAATTCCTTGTGTGTCCAAGCACACTTGGCCAATAAAGAATTCTATATTCTATTCTATTCTATTCTATTCTATTCTATTCTATTCTATTCTATTCTATTCTATTCTATTCTATTCTATTCTATCCTATTTCTATTCTATGTTATGACTTTTCTTGCCACATCTGTGAAGTGAATCACTGCACTTCTTAAATTAGTAACATGGTTGTTAAGTGAATCTGGCTTCCCCGTGGGCTTTTGTTAGAAGGTCACAAAGGAAGACACTGCAACCGTCATAAATATGAGTCAGTTGTCAGGTATCTGACTGTAAATCACGTGACCATGGAGATGTTGCAACCCCCCTAAGTGTGAAAAATCATCATAAGCCCCTTTTTTTCACTGCTGCTGTAACTTTTAACGGTCACTAAATGAACTGTTATAAGTAGAGGGCTACCTGTATTGAAATTGGGGGGTGGGGGGAAATAAACCAATCCACGTGGGACAGACAGGGACAGACAAAGGACCACAGGTGGCCCAGGGACTGCAAAATGCCCAGGTCTGATCTAGACAAGCTATAATTTCTTCTCAGAGAAGCTCATTTTAAACGTAAGGGGAAAAAAACAAGGTAAGTCAATGAAATCGTCTTTTTAAAAAAATCATTCTAAATGTGACTTTATCTTGATCTACGCCAATGTTAGTCTCACTAAACCGTTCCATTACTTGCTGAAATGCATTTGACTTCTAGTGCAGCCGAAGTCTTGCTGGGAAGAAAAAAAGAGTTTTAAAATACTGGCCAGAAAACACCGTTTTTGGGTCAAAAATGTTCTGGAAGGGGTTGGACCCCGGTCATTTCATAGGGGATACTAGAGGAGAGATTTAAATTTAACGTGGAGTACCTTGAGAAGTTCAAGCCCTGAGCGGATTGCTGTGTCAGGACTTACACCCTCCTCTTCGTCGTCGGCTGTCCCTTCTATTGATTTATTCATCAGCTTTACCAACGCGCTAAAAGAAGACATTCCAAGATAGACGTACGCTCAGTCACACGAAGAATTACCGCTCGCAGGTTTTATACATTCAATCTATTCCTTTCCCTCCCCGACTAATCCATTTAATTAGCAACCCCGACATTCTCATTTATGACCAACCGGCTTATTTTCACAATTTTCCAGGATAGGAATCAGAGGTGGGATTCAGGCGAACCGGGTAGTTCCGCCGATCATTTGGCCCCGCCCGCTCGCCCCTGCTCTAGTCTGTCTTTTACTTCTCTGTTTTGCAGCTCAGCTCAGGGGTGGGATTCAAATTTTTTAACAACCGGTTCTGCGGGTTGGCTAGGTGGGTGTGACCATGTGACTGGGTGGGTGTGGCTTCTTTTTGCAGCCCCCCCCCCCTCCTGGGCCCCAGGGAAGCCTCCTTGCGGGTGGGGGGGTGTTGCTCCCAGAAGGCTTCCTTGGGGCCCAGGAAGGCAAAAAGCACAGTGCGCCAGGGGTGGGGTGGGCACAGCCTCCCCTCATGCCCCCCTTTTTGCCTTCCTGGGCCTCAGGGAGCCTCCTGGGGGGGGGCATTTTTGCTCCCAGAAGGCTTCCCTGGGGCCCAGGAAGGCAAAAAATGGAGCGCAGGGGGGGCACAGCCCTCCCCCACAGCCCTTTTTAGCTCCTGGGTCTGAGGGAAGCCTCCTGGGCGAAGCAGTAAGACAACGAGGGGATCCCAAACCCCCAAAACTTTAACCTTAGACTGTCTAACTATTGACCTCACCCCTTTCCTAAGAGGTCTCTAGGGGGCGTGCATAAGCGCACCAACGTGCCTACCGTCCCTGTCCTAGTGTTTCTTTTATTTTTTGATTTTTCTTTAATGTATCCATGTATTCATAACTATGTTTTTACTTATATCTATTATCTTGTAAGCAATTGACAAATAAAAAATAAATAAATAAATAAATATAAATCCTGGCACAGCTGATCATTAGAACAGCTGATCGTCGGGAGTGGGAAAAAAAAAGAAATACCTTAAGGAGTGACTGGGCGGGGGAGAACGCAGTCAGATGGGCATGCAGGCAATGTCGCGCATGCGTGAAAAGGACTGACTGGGCGGAGGGGAGGGGCTGGTGGTGAGGGGAGGGGCCAGCCAGGGGCACGATTTGCCGGTTCTCCGAACTGCACAGAATCATAACAACTGGTTCTATAGAACCGATCCGAATCGGTAGAATCCCACCCCTGGCTCAACTGATTCTCACGGCACAGGGATTTGCCGCGCCTCAGCTGTTTTACTCACTGGGGCTGAAGTAGAAGGTAAGTATTAACAGCTGAAAATGGGTGGTTGCGCTCACTGAACCAGTTATTACACCAGTTGAACCCCACCACTGGATAGCATTCAACTTATGACCGTCACGGAGTCTGGCCCTTATGGCTGTAAGTCATGATGGTCGTAATTCAGGCTACCCACACTGCAAACAGTTGAGCCAAGTGCTCGAAATGCAGTCATGTGACCACAAGGGAGATGGCCGCAACTGCGAGCAGTCACTAAATGACCATTCATAACTTGAGAACTACCTATATTCAAAGCAGCCAAAGACTTGGATGATTTTATTTTAAAGTTGTGCTGTGAACATTGCAACATATACTGTGCTTACCTGATAGCTTCTGAGTCAATATGCACAGGAGCAATTCTTTCTAAAAGAAATTTCACCATCTCTAAGAAAGGATTGGTTGGTTGCTTAGGATTTGCAAGCTTCCGGGCTATTTCCCTCTGCAAACAATAAGGTTTAAGTCATTTGATAAATAAGAGAAACACACTCACACAATATGCTGAACAGAAGCAGCTTTTTAAAATCCTACCACTTTCATAGTGTACACAGAAAATAAATATGAATAACAAGAAACTAAAAGGAGATTCCTATTTAAGCCACCTTGTTGTGATTAGCCGACAGCAGGTGCGGACGGCTGAGGAGAGCGAGACTCAGATAAGGGGCCAGGACCATTAGGGAGTGGACTGCTGCCATCAGAGATTGTGGGGGCTGGCAGCAGTGATGAGAAGGGCTGCTTGCAGGAAAGAGCAGCTGCAGCAGTACAGGCGACTCGGGAGTAAGGCTGCAAGGTAATGGCCCCTCCTTCAGGAAGATAAAAGCCAGTTGTGAATCGGATGTTCTTTGCAGGAAGCAAAGACGTTCTGAAACTCAGGCTTGTGGACATTGCAGTATCTTAGTTGGTATTTGAAGACCCTTATGTTGTGAAATATTTCTTATCTGTGATTCTTGGCAGTCTCGCACAGTTTTGGCAAGGCTTGTGCTTATCAGAGTTAGTTTGCAGCAGCCTTTTAACCGGGGATTCGTAAGATTCATTAAAATGTTTCTGTTCCCTTTAGTTATTGTTTGTCTTATTGGAAAAGGGTTTGAGTCAGAACACATCTGCAGCTTGAAAAAAAAATGGAATGTTATTTAGCAAATAATATACAGGGAATCCTCAACTTACAACAGTTCATTAAGTGACCGTTCAAAGTTACAACAGCACTGAAAAAAAGTGACTTATAGCCGGTTTTCACCCTTACAATACTCACGGCATCCCCATGGTCATGTGATCAAAATTCAGATGCTTGGCATCTGATTCCTACTTAAGATGGTTGCAGTGTCCGGGGTGTGTGTGTCACATGATCCCCTTTTGTGACCTTCTGACAAGCAACATCAACAGGGAAGCCAGATTCACTTAACAATCATGTCACTAACTTAACAACCACAGTGATTTACTCACGACTGGCAAGAAAAGTTGTAAAACGAGGCAAAACTCACTCAGCCAATTTCTCACTTAGCAACATACATTTTGGGCTCAGTTGTGGTCGGAAATTGAGGACTACCCCTTGCCTCCCTTGATTCAATGTGGTCTCCAAAGACTTCACTGATATTTCCAACTTAAGATTTTTTTTTTTGATCTCAGCAAGGATCAACTAGGTCTGTGTTCGCAAACCTATGGCAAGAGTGCCAGAAGTGGCACGCCGAGCCACTTCTGCCGGTATGAAGAGCTTGTCCGGAAGAGCCCCACTGCGCATGCACGCGCTGCTGCCACCCGACAGCTGATTTGTCGTGTATCTGGTGTGCATGCACAGGAGGAGGGGTTGCGGGGGTGCACGGGAGACACATGTCCATGTGCAGATGTGTGGCGTGCACGGGGGTCGTGCACACATGCGCAGATGGATGGTGTGCGTGGGGGAATCGCGCGTGTTGAGGCAATTCCCCGTTAGGAGAATGAGTGCATACAGGGAGACGTAGTGAGAATAATGTTGAATAACACATGACCAGCACACAGATACACTGAATAGTAAAATGTCGGTTTTTACTTCCAGTAAACGGTTAAACAAAGTCCAACCAACAGTCCAAGTCATACATGGTTAAAGCAGTCAGTTTTCACTCCAAATAACAAAGTCCACTATCATAAACAGTCAGTAAATAGACTCACAGCAATCCAAGAATGACGATCAGCAACAGTCAATAGGAAAAACACAGAAACCAAAAACAACGAACATCAGAACATCTAGCAGCAAGCAGCTCACAGCAACAACAGAACAGAACAATCCAGGTTTCTGGCTCTATCTTATGGCCGTTTGAGGAAGCACACCCAATTACAATTTTAGCATTCCCTTAAAGAGACAGTATTAAATGTCTATCCTGGTTTATATATTTCCAACCCAACTGTTAGGTGACTATCAATTCCTAACAGCACGCATGTGCAGCATGTTGCGGGGGATTGCACGTGCATGCACAAGGGGTGGGTGGGGGCCCAGCACACATTGCCTTCTGGGTGCTGGCACGCAAACGCGAGCGCATGCGCAATTATCAGCATGGGAGCCACAAAAGGTTTGCCACCACTGAACTAGGCGTTTCATCTACTGTGACTTATTATCGCAACAGAAATCTAAAGTTGTTACAAACCTTTGAGGAACGTTCTAAACTGAACATGGTATCGGCATTTGAAAGAAAGAAAGAAAGAAACAAACACCTTACCACACAGATATCTGCCTGTTTACAGGAACATGTAGGGCTGATTAGCACTTCAAGCTGAGAACGAAGTTTCTCATCATCACCGAGGACTTGATTGAACTTTTTCACAAAATCCTGGGCTTTTCCAGGATCTGGAAGATTTTCTATGGAATTATAATGGAAAAGTGTCAATTCTAGTTGTGGCTTTGAACCTATGCTAAAAAGTTTTTTAATTCTAATCCACAGGTCTTACTTGCTATGGTCATCAGCTTTCCGAACATTGCAGCACTGTTTGCCTCCGACTGAAAGGAGAAGTTTAGATGAGAATTCACACAGATTTGTCATGTAATACAGGGGTCCCCAAAACCCCCCGTCCGTGGACCGGTACCAGAAATCGGGCCATGCAAACAAGCAAAGCCCCATCCGCAGGGTGCAGGTAGTATGTCAAACTACACACACCCCACCCCCGGTCTGAAAAACTTTTCTTCTGTTCTGACTCAGCTCCCCAAACGTGGCAAACCCTCTGTAGTTAAATCAATGATTCCTTTATTACGAGCGCCGGCAGCCCCAGCACAAAGTCTCTCTCTCTCTCTCTCTCATGGCAGGCAAACAAGTCCAGCCGGCTGGGAGATAAATAGTTGTCTGCCACATCTATTCATCTCTGCCCCCTGCCTTTTATCCCCAGAGTTAGGGTGGGGCTTGGCTAGCAGCAGTGGTTCTTCCGTCCCAAGGGCCGGCCCATAGATTCCCGTTGCTCTCCTCTTGCTTTCAGCGCATCCGCAGGTCAAGGCACTGGACCCAGATGTTCCTGGGTTGAGATAGCCCAGGCTTCATCTCTCTCTCTCTTTCTCTGTCTCTCTTTCTGTCCCTGTTTCCCCGTCTCCCTCTCTCTTTCTCCCTTTCTTTGTCTCTTTTCTCTGTCTCTTTCTCTGTCCCTGTCTTCCTCTCTCTCTCTCTCTTTCTCTGTCTCTCTTTCTGTCCCTCTCTGTCTCCCCGTCTCCCTCTCTCTTTCTCCCTTTCTTTGTCTCTCTCTCTCTCTGTCTGTCTGTCTGTCTCTCTCTCTCTCTTTCTCTCCATGGAACTGGTCCCTGGTGCCCAAAAGATTGGGGGCCACTGACGTAACCCTTCTCTGACTTGTTCATAAATTTAGGGACAATTTTCAGCCCAGCCCGCTTTTGAGATTTAGCAATAAATGAATATTGCTGTTATCAGATGGCTTATAAAAGCCAGATTGTAATGTTTTAAAAGATCGCTTTTTCTTCCCTTGGCTCATCCATATTTTGCACATATATAGCTAGTCCTCTACTTACAACAGTTCATTTAGTGACTGTTTGAAGTCACAACAGAACTGGGGAAAAAAGGACACGATCGTTTTTCACACTTCTGACCGTTGCGGCAGTCCCATAGTCATCTAATCAAAATTCAACCGGACAGCAACTGACTCTTATTTATGACCTCTGCAGTGTCCCATGGTCACGTGATCATCTTTTGTTACAAGTTCATGAGGAAGCCGGATTCACTCAACAACTGTGTTACTAACTTAACCACTGCCGTGATTCACTTAACAACTGCAGCCAAGAAATGTCGTAAAATGGGGCAAAATTCACTGAACAAACATTTCGTTTAGCAACAGAAATTTCGGGCTCAATTGTGGTCCTAAGTCAAGGGCTACTTGTGTTATACAGAGTGTTAGTAGTACTTTGCCCTTGTGGGAAGAGACATCATCAAGATGACACCATATCATTCTTTGTGCGGTAGATTTTACCATATTTATGTCTCATTATAAAGCTCTCAACAGGCAATTATTTGGAAAAATAGCAGAGTTCAAAGAATAGATTCAGAGTTATTTAACACAGCAATTTTGAAACAAGGAATATTCATATTCTAAAATACAGCAATATTAAAAAGCAAAACATGCAAAGTAGAACAATTATCGATTTTGAAACCTACGGTGGGTATTTTATGCAAATCTAGCAATTCCCGCATATGACTCCTAAGCATGTTCTGGCACTTCCACATTTCATTCAATGCCCTGGGCATAAAGACATGAAAAATATATTAAAGCATGAAAAAAAAACGTGACTGTGTACATAGCATATGGAGCTCCATGGCATTCTCCACCCAGCAGCTTTTTTAAAAAATGAGATAGCTCTTCTACCCTCAGTAATGTCAAAGTTTATGCACATATTTAAGTCCCAGATTCCTACCACTTCTTACTTAATTTTATGATATGAGCCTCGGTGGCGCAGTGGTTAGAGTGCACTGCAAGCTACTTCTGCAGCCAGCTGCCTACAATTTGGCAGTTCAAATCCCACGAGGCTCAAGGTTGACTCAGCCTTCCATCCTTCCGAGGTCAGTAAAATGAGGATCCAAATTGTTGGGGGCAATATGCTGACTCTGTAAACCGCTTAGAGAGGGCTGTAAAGCACTATACAGCGGTATATAAGTCTAAGTGCTATTGCTATTGCTATTTAATTCAGACACTCCCACATGCAGTTTCCCCAATTTACTCAAGAATTCATTTCGCAAAATACATTTTTTAAAGTAGTTCTGAAGATTAGCAGGCTGCCTTGATCTGAATTCAATGTAGCTAGTGACTTCAACGATCTGGCCATTACACCACAGAAGAAACTCTGCTGAGCTAACAAGACATGTTAACTTAAAACATCTGTGCACGGAATATTTAAAATACTGGGGAAATAGATTTAAAAATGTAGCTGTTGTCCCAGTCAAAGCCATACTCACTTAACAGCATTTGGATCTAAGCTAGCATATAAATAATATAAGCACTTCATTCTCTCTTCGGTTTCCAAATTATGAGGAACAAGATACTGAGCAAAAATTTTCTCCACCAGCAATCTGCAAAGGAACAGAAAAGCAGGCATCGTTTAAATTGCTCACAGTTTAATATGTTTAAAAAATTGTTTTAAAGGGGACTGTCCTACACAGATACATAGGGCGGAGCAAGGTCTGCAAGGCAATGAGGCCAAGAAGAGGTAATCCGGCTTGTGGTGCTTTGGTGCAGGCAGGAATCCGCGACTGTGCGCGGTCCCTGCCTGTGTTCACTGCCTGAGTGCCCCGAGCCATTTGGCTTCGGGGCTAAGCCACCTTTGTAGAAGGTGGTGAAGACTGGGGGGGTTCTGGCAGGGACGAGAGACATCGCATCTCTCTTCCCTAGCCGGCTAAATTTCCCTCTCCGATGGCAGTTGAGCGGCGGTCTGTAATGGCGGCCACATAGAAGAGCTCAGCCGGAAAAAGAAAGTGCTGGAGGAGCTTGTGAAGAAGTGAAAGTGATTTTGCTGACCGGGACAAAGGAACAGTGAAAGTATCCTGGTATTTAACACCTACTAAAGACACATTGTTCCCAGACTGAGTAAGCAGCGAATGAATATTAAAGGGAAAACTTTTTTTTTTTCTTTTCACTCTCCTTCCAAACGGAACAGCTCTGAGAGAAATCGGAAAACCCGCATTGAAGGTATGCTAAATGCTAAAGACTATGCTAATGCCAAAGGGATATGGATTTCTAAATATTTAAAGAAATTTTTTTTCTTTTGCTGTGAGAAGAAGAGGTAATCCATGCTCCATGATACATATATGAGAAGGCGGAGTATTTGAACATGCATCTGCCAGATATAAGTGGCCAACCATTGTAGCTGATCTCTAATAAAGAAAGGAAGGGAAGGATGGAAAGGTCAGGCTGCTTTGGGATTTTATTCCAGGGAGAGAACAGATCCACCCACTTACTTATCATCAATGCTATTCTGATAATAGATGTGCAAAAGTTTGTCCTTTATCCAGCTGACTTTCTCGGCCGCATCTTTTCCAGCTTCAGCATGGAGGCAGTATTTCTTGTACAGCTGAGCAAGTCCCATCATCGCTTCTTTTCTTACCCGCCACTTAAAAAAGAAACAAACACAGGCCCAGGGAGATGATGTTACAATCAGCTCGGGCTTAAAAATTCATGACCAGAACACATCAGGAAAGCTGCGGCTTGACTTAACCACAGAAAAGTGAGCACTCTTTAGGTTAACAGCATTACAAAAGCTATATTGATAAATGAGATTGTACCAAAGGTGCTTATTTCAAAAAGCAACTGGACTTTCTTGTTTGTTTTTTCTCCCTCGAAGAGGTTTCGCTTCTCATCCAAGAAGCTTCCTCAAATCTGGAAGAAGCTTCTTGAACGAGAAGCGAAATGTCTTCAAGGACAAAATCCAAGAAAGTCCATAGACAATTGAGATTGTTAAAGGATTTAAAGCGGTCTCATTCCAATCACAGGGCCTCCAAAAAGTTCCTGTATTGTTCTTTTTTGGAGAATCTCCGTAGACAATTGTAACTGTAATTTCTAAATGGTAAGTCGACATTTACCTAATCTACAATCACAATTGTAATTTCTAAATGATAAAATCAATAGTTTGTAAAACTTTTGGGAAACTACTTTTATTTTGAAAAAAAAACAACAACAACCACGCTGCAGCAATGGTAGGAAATGATTTCACGCACACAGAACACGCTCCCAAACAAGAAATGTCAGTTTTGTATTTGTCAACATAAAACAGCTCATCGACTTTTATATTCAGATGAAAGGCAATTGAACTCTCCTTTCAATAACTGCCATTCATTTTTAACACAACAGCATGACATGTCTTGTCCATCCGTGCCCTCAGAACCCCTCTAATGTGGAAATTACAAGATGCAAGTGACTTTACCCGCTTATCCAGTGTCCTTTCCCTGACAAAGCCAAGGAGCTGGTCATTGACTAAAGAAAGATCTCTTTTGCCCGCAGTTATGATTGTGACAATGACATCATGACGGATGGCTTCTTCTGGATCATGGGATCTGACTTTTAAGTATTCTATTTCAAAAAAAGAAAAGTATGTGACTTCCCCTGAAAAATACTAGGTGTTCATACGCCTGCAACTAAAGAGCAAAGCCTTCAGGAATATTAAAATTAAGGGGTGTGATGCAGAACATATTGATAGACTACATTAATTAGGGATGTCAACAAAACCTGTTTGTAAAATAAATATAAGTTCAAGAAATACATATCAAATTTAAGTAGGCAAGTAACCAACAAAGAATGACAAGGGAAGATCTGATTTGTAGATAGTCTGCTGCACTGAGCTGATAATTGGATGGTATTTCACAAATGGATTGATAAACACCTCCTCTTATTTTATATGTTGAGTGGTGCAAGATATAAGCATCATTAACATTTCCCATTCTTTCTATGAAGAAACGTATCTCCAGAATGTCTCCTGAGCCTTGTGATTAATAATTCTTTGATTATTATCAAACCAGTGTTGTACCTTCATGTTATTTATTTGAACCTATTATCCTCAATTCTTCTGAATTAAGATATCTTACCAGTGAGGTCTTTTGCTAAATCTGGGTGGTTCATTAAACAATGACTTGCAAATTTCACACTTTCTAATCTCACAGGAACATGAATATCATTGAATCTAAAAGAGAGGAATATATAAATCCAAAATTATATTCGACTTCAGTGACGAATACAATAAACTAAATATGCTTTCATGAAAATATACTTTCACAATGCTACATACTACAAATATATAATCCAACATACTGAGCATCCCACACAATAAACCAAATTCAATAAATAAAACAAAAAGTAAGTATTTTCAGTTTGACAACACAGAAAAGACAGGAAAATTAAAATGGATAATTTCTCAAAACCAAACCCGACTTCTTAAAATAAAGCAAAAACTAATTACTATATTCAGTATTCAAGGTAAATGCAAATACAAACATGTATTTACTGTACAGTACATGCATATTATTTCAAGGAATGATAACCGCATAATGTATAAAACCAAGAAAAAAAATCCATTTGGCTAAAACATATAGATAGCATTTCAAGTTCAAAATATGTTATATGAATGTCACTTACTATAATACAGTAAATACACATAGTATTCACTGCGTTACAAATTTTATATAGGTCTTTTAAAAACAAGCAAAGTTTTTTAAAAAGGTGTTACAGAAAAAGAATGTCTAAAATCAACCCCGATATATATATAATTATAAGAACTTATAATTGACTTCAGGAGGAAGGGAGATGTACATTTACCATTGTACATAAATGGCAAGGAGGTGGAGAGGGTTGGTAGTTTTAAATTTCTGGACACTTATTTCTCTTTGAGGACCTCTCATGGATTATGAACGCTAACATGCCTGTGAAGAAGGCACAGAAGAAGAGGCTGTACTTCCTGAGAATGCTCAGGAAGATTAATCTATCTCTACTACCACAGCACCATTGAGTGTCTTGACATACGGCATTCTTGCATAGTATGGGAGCAGCTCTGTAGCAGACAAAAAGGCTCTACAGAGAATCATTAAAACTGCCCAGAATATCATCGGGCTCTAGCTACCAGCCCTGGACAACATCTTCGCATCTTGCTGTTTGAGGAAGTCACACAACATTCTCAGAGACTCTTTCCATCCTGCACACAATCTTTGTGAACTGCTGCCTTTTGGCCAAAGATACAGAACCATTAAAGCTCGGACCACACATTTTCTGAACAGTTTTTATCCCAGAGCTAGAATTGCACTTAACAATGAACTTAAGGACCACTATCAGTGAGCTGTTGGACAGTATTACTTGGTCTGTTGTGTGGGTCTTGTTTGTTTTTAGGAGGTGGGGGATTTTGGCGGATGGGGAGGTGTTTGGGGATTGTCATGTGTGTCCATGTTGAGTCTGGTCTCTGGGTGTTCTGTGAATTTCATTGTATGTATACTGTGTATATACGTACAATGACAATAAAAAATTCAATTCAATTCAATATATATATAGTTGCATTTCTCACCGGCCAAGAAAACACTGCCAGAGTGGACGATTTTGTGTTGCAAGATCCGAATCTTTGGAACCAAATAACTTTGCTAAAAGCCTTACGACAGCTAAGCGTTCTTCTCCATCATTGCTCTGTCAATTAAAAAGACAAAAGTGAAAGGTATGCATATAACATTTAAGCAAGTTGGAATATTTGCTCTCATTCCACAAAGTAAGTTAAATCAAAGTAATGGAAAGTTTAAAGTTATGCGCTTCACTTGAAATCCTTTCCTAGGTTTAATGCAGGTAGTCCTTGACTTATGATCACAATTGAGCCCAAAACCTCTGTTGCTAGGTGACATAGTTGTTAAGTAAGCTTTGCATCATTTTGCGCCCTTATTTGCCATTGTTGTTAAGTGAATCTGGCTTCCCCATGGACTTTGCTTGTCAAAAGATTGCAAAAGGGGATCACATGACCCTGGGACACTGCAACGGTCGTAACTATGAGTCAATTGCCAAGAGTCTGATTTATGATCACATGACTATGGAGATATTGCAGCAGACATTATGTTGTATGCCAATTTTTGTCCGGCCAGAAATGAGATATCTCTTCATAGGGATGTCTCTTTTTCTCTGATTTTTTTTTAAGCAATATGTAGAGCAAGGGTCGAACCCGGTTTAAGGCTTATGGACTTCAACTCTGAGAATTCCTGAGCTAACATGACTGAAGGAGGAATTCTGGGGGTTGAAGTCCACAAGTCTTAAAAGCTTAAAAGCCAAGTTTGGAGGCCTCTGCTACAGCACCTAAGATTTTCAGCCTAAAACAAGGGTCTTTGAACTTGGCCAGTTTAAAGCTTGTGGATTTCAACTCCCAGAATTCCTGAGCTAACGTGACTGGAGGAGGAATTCTGGGAGTTGAAGTCCACAAGTCTTAAAGTTGTCAAGTTTGAAGACCGTTGATGGAGAGTAACATATACCCAACTTACAACTGATCCTTTAACGACAGTTCAAAGTTACAACAGCACTGAAAAAAAATAACTCTTCACTCTTATGACAATTGTAGCATCCCCACGGTCACATGATCAAAATTCAGATGCTTGGCAACCGGCTCATATTTATGACTGTTGCAGTGGGTCATATAATCCCCATTTTGTGACCCTCTGATAAGCAAAGTCAAGGGGGGGAAGCCAGATTCACTAACAACTGGGTTAGTAACTTATCAAACAACAGTGGCAAGAAAAGTCATAAATAGGACAGAACAACTGTTTCACTTAGCTATGGCAATTTTGGGGTTCAAATGTAGTCGTAACTGGAGGACTACCTGTATTCTAAACATGACCTCACTAGTGCAGGATAGAATGGTACTATCACTTCCTATGAGCTTGACAGCAATGGCACTTAAGACTTATATACCGCTTTATAGTGCTTTACAGCCCTCTCTAAGCGGTTTAGAATCAGCCTGTTTCCCCCAACAATCTGGATCTTCATTTTACCCACCTCGGAAGGATGGAAGGCTGAGTCAACCTTTGAGCCGGTCAGGATTGAACCTCTGGCAGAGGGCAGTTAGATTGCAATATAGAACTCTAACCACTGCGCCACCACAGTTTCCTTCCTTCCTTCCTTCCTTCCTCCCTCCTTCCCTTCCCTTCACAAATAATAGCACTTAGACTTATATTCCACTTCATGATTTCACCGCCCTCTCTAAGCGGTTTACAGAGTCAGCCTGTTGCCACCAGCAATCTTGGGTCCTCATTTTACCCACCTCGGAAGGATGGAAGGTCGAGTCAACCTTTGCGCCAGTCAGGATCAAACTGCTGGCAGTCGGCAGAATTGGCCTGCAATATACTGCATTCTAACCACTGCGCCATCACAGCTCCCGATGCTATCCTTCTGCGATACAGCCTAGGATTGTATTACTTATTCTGTTTCATGATTCTTTGGAAGTTGTCCAAGATATAGTTACTTCCATTGGCAAGTACAGAAACCAACGTGTTCTGACAAAGTCTCCGATTCAGGCCCTTTCCGTATGCCAATGCTACAGGCTTTCCATACATACAGAACCTGAGGTAAGGTCAATTCTTCTTACCTTCAGCTTGAACTCCAGCTGTGGCATGACAGACAACAGTAGATTGGGATCAACGGCGAAAAGTTCTTGTATTAGATCAAATATATGCTCAGACAAGTCACTCACAGAAGACTTTCCTAGTACCAAAACCTGATTAAAAAACTAATAAAAGAGAAAATGTTTGCTTTAAAAAGTAAATATTTTCAAAACATCTACACATTTTAACTGATCATTGCCATAACTATCACACGTTTGCAAAAACTTTGTTCAATATTAAAGCATTCCTCCCGCCCTATGGCTACGTCAGGTAGTACGGGGATCCAAGTGTAGGACACAACCCTGAGGATGGCTGGTGGCTTGAGGACGCTCCATCATTTTTTAGCTTGATCTATTTTGGAATGAATTTTATCTGGATTTTAAACCTTTTTTAAAAAATTGTAAATTATTTCCATTTATTATTTTAACGCTAAAGATTTTTCAGAACAAAATAAAGCTTTCACTTGTATTGTATAAATATTTCAAGGGAGCAACCTTAAGTTGGTGTTATAGGAGTAATTCAGGGCGGAGGAATTCACATTTACTTATATCCTATTGATTTGACATAATCCAGGAAGGAAATTATGTTTTTCTTACTGTCAATTCCTGTAAGCAGGTATAAAATAGTCCTTGGACTGATAGTTACAAATCTAGAATATTTTCCACTGACTCATGGCTGTTTCCTATTTGACGGTCTAGGAAAAGGGAAGCCTGGCGATAAGATATGGAGAATTAACTTTGTCTATTTTTGAATGGATTTTTATATGGATTTTATTGCTTGCTACTTGTAAACCAAACCAAAGTCGCTTCAGCAGTGAGATGGGGCAGTGTATAAATTTGATTAGTAAATGAACAGAATTGTGGTTTCAATTTCTATCCAATACACAGCATCAAAGATGAAATTCTATCACCCTCACACATATGTTGGAGCAGATTACAGGACACCCAAGATTCTCAAGATAGCAAAAACCATTAAAAATTCCTGTCTCAAGCATTAAGAGTGTAGACACTAAGGGTCTTTTTAAAAAAAAAAATGGAATGGTAATCATTTTGAAATCATAAAGCAAGATTATCCTGTGGGATATATTTTCGACAACAAGTGTATTTCGCAAGGACACTGCAAGTTAAAAGATTAGCATTCTACTTCAGTGCAAATTGTGGACTGAAGCAGCTGAAACTTTGATCATATTGATGGCCTTGGATCAGATTATTTAGTAACGTGATGCAACTTAATAATTTTCCCTAACTGTATTTTACACACACAAACTCCTTCACTTCTATCCTGCATCACAAACACATGAACAAGTTCACAGATAATCCTATTGAAATTAATTACCCCTGTATAGGTACTCAGCCTTAAAGCCAGCTTTTATTTGAAAACTCGATTTCCCCCCCTTATAATTGGCTTGCAGATTTTAAAGTTACCCACTCTGTAAGCATTTGTAGCAAGTGACAAGGCAGTTATAACCCACATCACTGCTAATTATTTCTACCTCTAGATGCTGGGCGGTCTAAAAATTCGATGTGCTACACCCAGTAATTTCTTGTTTATCAGCACACAATGTCAGTTTGCTAACCTGGCCAACACAGCATGACTGCCTTGTCATGAATTTAGCTTATCTCTGACTGAAATAGTGGGAAGGAAGAGAGATGTAATAGATGTAGGATTATTCTTGCTGAGTAATTGGCCTCATAGTGCATGTAAAGTATCAATGCTCATTTTCAAATGTTATAAATTTGCTATAATGAATCCAAAGAAATATTCAAAACAAGTAAGGTTTTAAAATGCAGCAATCGCTAGTATGTTAAAACGTGTAATACATACATTGGCAATGCATGGTTCAATGGTTTGGACTGTTCTTTTCAACAGGATTTTTGCAAGATCAAAGGCCTGTTTATTAAGGTTCTAGAATAAAAAGAAAAAAATATTTAAGAAAATTACAGTTATTAAGCAATTCATGCTAGATATTTCCGAACACAAGGTATGAGGCAAATTCTAAAGTGTGATATGTATACATGTATGCGGCAGATAGATAGATAATAGACAGATATTGATACAGACAGACAGACAGATATATACATATTAATCTTGCCTTTTTACCAGGGAAGATGTGAATGAACCTTACGTTCATGAATATTACTATAAATCTGTTCTTTTATAGATAGGAGAATATGATTCGGCAACATTCTGGCTGTGTGTGTGTGTGTGCACATGTGTGTGTGTGTGTGTGTGTGTATATATATATATATATATATATATATACACATACACACACACACACACATACACATTACATACATACATACATACACCAAGAGTTCACCAAAAGTTAACAATATTTAAACAATGAGCTAAATCTCATGCATCTATCAAGCCCTACAATCTTTCAAAATTGACTGCATCACTGCATGGTGCCCCTCGTGACTGAACAAATCGCTAACCTCCATTTTAAAACAACTTTTTAAAAACCACCCTAGTAGGTTCACAAATTATAACGTCACTAATTATATACCAACAACAAAATATACGTTAAAATACACACAGGTGCCTAGTTGTTGTCTTTAACAACATGCCCCTTATAACTTTTCTGAACATCTTTGTATTTAAAAATAAGATTGCCCCTATGAGGTTCCATCAGAAATAAGAGAAAGGAAAGATCAGCAGAAGGCCAGCAATTTTCTTATTTAAGGTCCCTGTTACTCTGTATTCTCTATTTTGGCAACACATCCTGTAAGATGGAGGTGGACAACTATGGCCCCTTTATGACTTGTGGACTTCAATTCCCAGAGTTCCTGAGCCAGCCATGTTGGCTCAAGGATTCTGGGAGTTGAAATCCAGAGGTCATAAAAGGACCGTAGTTCCCCCCATCCCACTGTAAGAGAAGACTTTTAATTTCTATCCCAAGCATACAAGAGGTTTTTTTTCTTTTTGGTCTTTGCAAACCTTGTGTGCAGGAATGAGGTTGATAAGAATGGAGTCCAACAGTTCTTGAGTCACACCATCGCCTTCCATGATGATAGAACTCATCAAATCTAGCATATGCATTTGGACCTTCTGATTGTGGCTATTGCTAAATATAACATTAAAATTAGATTATTAAATGACAGCCATGTTACTACTCAATTAAAACATCTTGTTACTAAATTTCAGTCAATAATCAACAAGTTTGCTCTTGTTTTTAATAAAAATGACCAGGTCATATGAAAGACATTTTAAATTTTATTTCTCTCTTGATTTTACTGGGAAACATCATGTTATCTGGGTTCTTCTGTTTTTCCCCATGCCTTTCCCACTAATTCACCGAAGCATTAATATTCATTATCAAAATCATTTGCATAGGATGAAGAGACAGGTTACATATTTTATAGTGCAGATTTCTAACATCTTTGCTCTAAAATTCACTCTCAGGACAAAATGAGAAAGTCAGTGTGAACGTTTACTTTCTTGCCAATGTCACTGTACCCCAAAGGCAAAAGAATATATATTTTTATATGGGAAAGTCATGTGTTCTAACTGTGGACAATTCTGGGACCTTGGTGCTCTCTAAGCTTGCTAGTTTTCTTGCAGACATTTCACTACCAAACTAGGTAGCATCATCAAGCAATCATCAGGCAATTAGTCGATTAATCAGTCAACAGGCCATTAAAAATTGTCTCAGATTCTTTTAGATTATATTTTTGTCCTCTATCTACTGTCTTGTCAATTAATTATCCTGACTCACAGAATTAAACAGAAGCTAGAGAGAAGCAAAATTTTCCACGCACCTCTATTCATGCTCATTGCTTGGATGTATTAGATTCATAAGATACAAAGAACTTGATTCTGATGTTTAGGCATGTCTGTGGTTGCCATGGTGTATTTCTCAGCCTGGTAATTCTGCCATTACAGGATTTATTTTTGCAACCCTAAAGTTCATGTGTAACACTGCTACCATAGTACACTTTTATAAAGTTGTAATAAAAACAGTTATGTTGTAGAAATACAGCATATCTTTAGTAATGTAACAAAAGTTAGCATATTTGCCCTTGCGCCCTTCTGAAAATGCACAAAATAGGCATGACTACTCCAACTTACTTGATAACTGAAAAGAGAGTCCTAAAAAGCTGAATAAAAATTTCATTGCAATCTTCCAACTCAAAGCAGATGTTGTAAGATTTAACCCACGCTAAGTTCTGTAACAAAAACAAAAAGCATTAATACTATCATTTCAATCCACACTACATGTCAATGGCAAAAGGTCAGCACAACCTCAAAATAACTTGCCAGCGATGAAACACTGGTTTGTTGAAAAAGAGCATCATAACGTTTTTGTATGCTTTGATATATTAAACTGAAAAGGAGCAAAGGGGAAAATATTTTGCCTTATTACTTTTCAACAGAAACTGAACAAGCATTTATAAAGCTGCAACATTCATAAACATAACTCAAGTTTTGTTGAGCCTTGATATAGATTTGATTTAATGTGATATAAATTCTTACCTCTAATAAGTAAAAGTATCTGTTAAACTGAGGGCTTTTAGTGTCCTCTAATCCTTTTAACTGTCTTGTAATAAACAAAAATATATCCTGCAAAACAAGAACATTTTTAATGGATTATATTATCTATAGATTTCTATCTTGGGTTGTTGTTTTTTTGTAACTTAAGTGATACTCCCAGCATTAAGAAAATTCACAAAAGCTTTTATTCAGATGTAATGATTAACTATAGTGATGTTTACAGTTTTGTGAACACTTTGATTAGCCATTTCTTCCCCAGAGCCAGTGACTGTGGTGGAATGAAGAGTTAGCAACTAGACTGCCTATAACTAATTCCTCTCTGGAAAAGGAGAGGACATGGGATCGCCCACAAATGCTCCACGCAGTTGCTCATGAGGAGACCATAAAACTAGATAAAGAGAACCCAATTAAGCCAATGAGTTTGCAATCTACACACATCTATTAATGTTAGCTGCTCTGTATATTGAAATAACTTTTAGGGAAGGTATTTAAGTACCACTATTCAGCTCAAGCTTACATGATCAAAGTGTTTTGAATGTTTTGAATTCAATGTTTTGAATTCAATGTTTTGAATTCATATACTCTTCGCCCTTAGTTGGCACTACCTTAAATTCTGCATCCATTTATGATTCATGTAGTTAGCAAGATTATCCAACAAACTGAGGCTAAAATTAAATTACAGAATTCAATCTGCCTAGAGTCAGACATGCAAGCTTGGTCTTTTTTTCTCAACAAAACACAATGCAAATGTTTCTATTTCCTTTTCCTCTGGAAAAGGAACCTGCAAGATTAATAGTTGCCTCAGTTTGTTCAGATAACCATTAATCCTGGTTTATTATTACAGGTGCATTATGCTGTTATCTGTTTCTGACTTAGTGAGACAACCATCATTTCTTTGAAAATCTCAAGAGCCAAAGAAGGTGGAAACAGTTTGTTAATTTACCTTGAGCTTGTCATGTGAAGTATATGGTGCTTCAGGGGCATAAATTCGAAATATATCAGCCAAACAACAAGCTACAAGGAGACGGACATCTTTGTTGGGGTTCCTGAGGAAGAATTCGGACGCAAGGTGCAAGGCTAAAGGGAGATATTGTTGTTTCTCATCTTCTGAATCCTGGTCCATATCCATAAACGTTTTCACTACCATCTAGGAAACAAGATAAACATTTCCTATTTTCATTTCCAAATTGTAATATCACTTATAATGACCTGAAAACAATGGTTTGGCAAATGTATCTCTTTCAAGATTCTTTGTTAGTCTTTATATATTTAATAAGAGCTGTGGTGGCGCAATGGTTAGAATGCAATACTGCAGGCCACTTCTGCTGTCTGCCGGCTGCCTGCAATTCGGCCGTTCAAATCCCACCAGGCTCAAGGTCAACTCAGCCTTCCATCTTTCCGAGGTGGGTAAAATGAGGACCCAGATTGTTGGGGACAATATGCTGACTCTGTAAACTACTTAGAGAAGGCTGTAAAGCACTATAATATATAAGGTATATATCACAGGTATATAAGTCCGCTATTGCTATTGCCAATTGGCTCAGTAATATAAGTACTGAATCTTCAATATATTCTCCAGACAAGACCAAATAAAAGAAATACAAAAACAAAATAATGGAATAAATAACAAATCAAATTAAAAGCAGCAAACAATAAATATAAAGGAAGCACGCTAATGTAATGGCACTGTTTATCAGCAAGAAAGAAAACCTTGGCAGGAAAATAAGAGGATTCTTTTCTTGATTTGAAAATGGAAATGTTTATAAGCTGAGGAAAATACTCTTAATAGAATAAGACCATCGCTAAAAGCTGCTATGGAAGGGAAGGGCACCAAAAAGAAAGATGTGAATCCTGGGTGGTTATATTTTTGGACATGGCAACGTTCCTTTGCTGCCCAGCCAGATCTTTTTACTGGTAGTCCCCAACTTATGACCGCAATTCTGCCCAAAATTTCTGTTGTTAACGGGAAACATTTGTTCAGTGGGCTTCGCCCCACTTTACGACTTTTCTTGCCTCAGCTGTTAAGTGAATCACTGCAGTTGATAAGTTAGTCACTCAGTTGTTAAGTGAATCTGACTTCGCCCCTGAATTTGCTTGTCAGAAGGTCGCAAAAAGGGGATTGTGTGACTTTGGGACATCGCAACGGTCATAAATGTGAACCCGTCGCCAAGCCTCTGAATTTTGATCCCATGACCATGGGGATCCCATGACCATGGGGTCGTAACTGTGAAAACCGGTCGTAAGTCACGTTTTTCAGAGCCGTTGTAACTTTGAACTAAATGAACTGCCGTGAGTCAAGGCCTACTTGTACGGCATACCGGATCTTCCTTTCCTGCAGCGTTTGATCATGGACATGTACGTTATTTTTTTGTTACCATTCACAAACAGGCAGCTAAAGAGCAAGAACAATTTTGCCCTCTGGGCACAGGACAGAAAAAACTCATTCACAAGAACAGGTCTTGGTTTACACACACACAGTGCTCTCACTGTACCTGCCCTGGCCCGCGAACCATCAATCCGAACTTACACCGTTTCACTTCTCTCCAAAGGTCAGAAGATTTGCTGCCATCTCCAACCTTACATGCCCCAACAAATGCCACTTAAGCCTTTGCCACCTTGGGCAAGGACCTTCTGCAAGTCTGATTGCGTCGTCACTCATATACACAATACCGTTTCTCCAAAAATAAGACCTTGTCTTATTTTATTTTTTTGCCACCAAAAAAAAGAGGCACCAGGTCTTATTTTGGGGGATGTCATCCACTGATAACCTCATTTGCGTGTGTCGTCCCTGGCCTCCTTTTTGCTGCCAGAGGCCTTCAGGAACTTCTGCAGGTGGCAAGGCTTTCCTGAAGGCCTCTGCAGCCGATAAAGGATCTCCAGATCGATCCGGAGCTTTGTTATCAGCTCCCGAGGCCTTCAGGAAAGCCTTGCCAGCCTTACTGGCTGCAAAAGAAATGGGCCAGCAAGGCAGGTGTCGGGGTGTGTGAGGCCTGGCTACAACTGTCCAAAGGTAAGTAGTAGGGCAGCTCCACCCACCCATCCCCACCTTAATTTTTACTTATCCACTCTGGAGTGGGCGGGATCTTAAGTAGGGCTTATTTGGGGGAGGGGGAGGGCTTATATTGAGCACATGTGTAGAAATCAAGCTAGGACTTACTTTCAGGGTAGGCTGTATCTTCCGGGAAACAGGGTAGATAATCCATCCCGATTCATATCAGCTAACTGGCACTTTCCAACTCTTTTTAAGATGCAAGAGTTTATGCACACTTTTTTCACTTACCTTCCTACCTGCCTCTCTCCGCCTCCCTCTCTCACTGTACAGAGGAAAACCACCTTTTGCCAAATTGGCTGTCGCCCAGGGAATGCAACATTATGGTCTAAATCACTTTGATAAAATCTGCTTTCCCGTTTACTAGTTTTTCTGGTTTCGCTTCACGTTCGTTTCTGAGGTGGCAGCAGCACGTCGTCTTTTCTGGCCTCGTTTCCCTCTCAGTTTCACCAGTACAGACAGGTAGGCGTCGGCTTACAACTCAAAACTGAGCCCAACATTTCTGCTTGTTTTCAGTGAGACATGTGTGAAGTGGGTGTTGTCCCCTTTTACGACTTCTCTCGCCCCCCCTCCCCCAGGGTGAAAGGGAATCATAGCAGCTGATCAATGAGTGACACGGTTGTTAAGTGAATCAGATTCCCCCTCCCCGTTGGCTTGGCTTGTCAGAAGGTCGCAAAGGGGGATTGATTGCGTGAACCTGGGACATGGCAAAGGTCATAAATAGGAACTGGGTGCCAAGCATCTGAATTTTGATCGCATGATCATGGGAATGCTGCAAAGATTGTACCTAGGTCAGAAGTCACATTTGTCAGTACCATTGTAACTTTGAACAGCTACTAAATGAGTGGGAGCAAGGCGAGGACAACCTTTAGCCATCATAGCTATTCTGCAATTCAGCAGGCAATCCTTGTCTAACTGAGGTTACTCTCACGGACCTCTGCATGGCTCGTCTCCAGACCGGGCCCAGTTGTCTGGTGCATGTTTCAGATACTGTCCTTCTCGCTGGTACAGGTGGATACACACTTGCCCAGACCTTCCAAAATAAAACTTACTGGAAGTGCCTCCAATACATCTCTCCATCTAGGCTGGAAGGAGGTGTAAAGAAGGGGCCGAGTTTAGAGTTCTTGCATGGCAAAAAATGTTACAGGTCTGACCTTCCCCTGAGAATCCCTGAACCAGGGGTGGGCTTCAAAAAGTTTTAGCAACCGGTTCTCTGCCCGGTTGCTGGGTGGGCGTGGCCATGGTAGACGTGGCCTACTTGGCCTCCTGCAACATGGGGGCTGGGGGGCATTTTCACCCTCCCCAGGCTCCAGAGGCTTTCCTTCAGCCTCCAGGAGGGCAAAAACAGCCTCCCCAGGCTCCGGAGGCCCTCTGGAGGCCAGAAACAGCCTCATTTCCAGCCTTCCCGAACTTCCAGGAGACCTGTTTTTCACCCTCCCCAGGCTCTGGAGGCCTAGGCTTCCAGAATCTCCAGGAGGCCCATTTTTCATCCTTCCTGAGCCTCCATACGGCCCCTGCACTTACCTTGGATCCAAAACGGGCCGCGTGGAGACTCCTGGGAAGGGAGGGGTGGGCGGGGCCAGCCAGGGGTGGGGTTTGCGGGTTCGCTGAACTCCGCAGGATCCTAGATGACCACCCAAACCCGTGCAAACCCACAGTAGCCCAGCCCTGCCCTGAACCCTTATTTGACCATTCCCAAGGGAAAGTAGTGAAGTGAACTGTGCCTCATTTTAGAACTTTTCTTGCCACTGTTGTTAAGTGAATCCCTACAGTTGCTAAAATTACTAACAGGGTTGTTAATTGTGAATCCGGCTTCCGCATTGCCTTTGCTTGTCAGAAGATCGCAAAAGGGGATCACATGAGCCTGGGACACTGCAAGTGTCTTAATATGAGTCACCTGCCAAGTGTCTGAATTTTGATCACGTGACCCTGGGGAGGCTGCAAGGAGCCTAGGTGTGGAAAAACAACCCCAAGTCACTTTTTTTCAGTGCTGGTATACCTTTGGTCACTAAATGAACTGTTGTAAGTCGAGGATGGATTTTCTGGGGAAGTCAGCAGGGAAGATAGCAAACAGTGATCACGTGGTCGTGGTCATCAATGCCAGCGGGTTGCCTTATCACAACTGTGCAGTTGCCGGGGGCACTTGCAAATGGCATAACTCTGGGAACAAGTCGAAGGTCCCTTCGTTCAGCACAGTTGTAGTTTTGAAAGGTCGCCAAACAAATGATTGTAAAAGTCATACATATCATGAGGGCATGCTAGGAAGTCAACCCTATGAATTCATCTTTCAACTACATTTTTTAAAAGGCACCATTACCCTTCTCCTAATATATTAACACAGAGATGCCCAGCCACTGGGCCACAGCTACTGGGTCATGGCCTATTCGGAATTGGGCCTTGCGAGTGGCTGGCTGGAGCACGCATGCTCTTGCAGCTCAGCCTGCCCGAGTGGTGAATCACTGCTTGCGCTCCTCCTTCCCTCGAAACGACGCTATAGAGCACTGCACAGCAGAACAACTAGACACAAGCGCGGTTTTTCCCCAAAAGCCATCACTCTGCTAAACAAATAATCATTAAGTGTCGTACCTCATGATTCTTGACTCTTGACTCATGTCTCTTTTCTTTTATGTATGCTGAGAGTATTTACACCAAGACAAATTCCTTGTGTGTCCAATCACACTTGGCCAGTAAAGTATTCTGTTCTATTCTATTCTGTGAGCATGTGCACTGGCCACCCAGTCATGCAATGGCTGCATGCATGCATGCACACTGGCCTGCTGCTCACATAGCCCAGTTCACCTCTCCCCCTCCAGCTGGAGCTGCAAAGGTTAGGGACCACTGCATTAATGAATGTGGTCCCTAACCTTTGGGGAAAAAGACTTTACAGAAGACATGCATGGTTATAGGAAAGGCTATCAGGGGCAAAAATGTTTTGAATGTTAAGTTTCTCCCCCAAGGATAAGCACTCAGCTGGCAATGATCTCAAAAAGTTAACTATAATCTGACTGGTATTTGGATGAGAGTTCTAAGAATAATACTTAGGGCTGGTAAATAAATAAAATTAAATAAACAAACATTTAAAGGATAAAGATTACCATGCATATCCGCCTTCCCCTTCCTAATAAATGTAACACACTTTCGCCAACTGAAAATATGATTGGCCAATCCACATTACATTTTTCTGAAGATATTCTTTCCTCCCCCTGTCCTTTTGGTGAAGCTTTAAAACTAGAGAAAGATTATTATATTAAAATCAAACCAAGGGGGGAAAACCTCCCAAATATTCTTTAATAACTGCCATGTGGTTAAACGGATATATGTGAAATTATGTTATTAGCATACTACCCAGCTGTTTCATAATGTACAACTCAGGAAGTAATTTGTTCACTTTAGGATAAAAACCCTATTTCCTACTGGGACTGAAGAAACCACCATCCAATATAGTGGGAGGGTCACATGGCTTTGTTCTGAAGAGCTCAATTCACCACACAAAAATATACTCCCCAATGGGCTTCCAAGCTTATTCGCTGTAATTAGGCTTTAAAATAACTTCTGCTAACAACAAGGGAGGTTATTTTAACACCTGATTACAACACTTGGGGGCTGCCCTTTCAATTGAGTGATCTTATAAGTGCTACCCAGATAATCTTGAGAGCTTTAAAATAGCCTTACTAAAAACAATGGAGGTGGCTTAAAAGAATATGAAAGGCAGAGGCCTTATCAATTAAGTGATAAAACCGATTCTCTTCCCCCCCACCCACCCCCAAAAAGGATGCGTGACCAGAGTAGATCTTGGGAAAAAAATGAGATTTCCTTTAAATGAGTTTGCAAAGAAGCTGGGAAATTTCTGGTGTGTGTGTGTGAGAGAGAGAGGGGGGGGGGGGGAGAGGGAGAGGGAGAGAGGGAGGTGGAGGGAAAGAGGGAGGGAGGGAAATCCTCAACTTATGACTGCAATTGAGACTGGAGAATTCATTGTCAAGTGGTGTGGTTGTTGTGCAAGACAATGATGGCAATTTGCAACTTTTCCTGTTGGATTTCCCATTAACCTCGCTTGCAGGAAGGTTGCAAGCAGTGATCACATGACCCTGGGAGGCGGCAACTGTCGTAAATGCAAGTGGGTAGAATGCAAGAGTGTTTTCAACACTGCTGTAACTCTGAGTAGTCGCTAAACAAACGGTTATAAATCGAGGATTATCTGTGCACCATTTAGGTGAAGAAGATAGATGTCAACCTTAATCACTGAAATATGGAACACTTAATTTGGGCAAACTTTTCAAACGGCGTCGCTGTTTATTTGTGAACGAGGCTGGGATTTCAAGCGTCCACTTTGCTCCATCGCTTTCATACCTGACTAGTAAGGATGCTGCTGTGAGACAACTCTGCCCTGGATATGTGCTTCTTTTGGTTCCTTCATTAATCCATTTTTGTTTCAAAACAAAGTAAAAAAAATAGTGGGCAAGGAACAAAGAAAAATCTATTTTATTTTTGTTTTCTAGATCACAAGTTGTATATATTGAGCGTTTTCAAAACAGAATAGAATACCACAAGAGAGAGAGGGAGAAAGGGAGGGAGGGAGGGGGGAGAGAGAGATCGATCTAACCTCTCTCTCTGTCTCTCTCACATACACAAACACACAGAGGCAGGGGTGAGATTCAAATTTCTTAACAACCAGTTCTGTGGGCATGACCTAATTTGTGGGTGTGGCTTGGTGATCATGTGACTGGCTGGGCATGGCTTATATGTAAATATTACAAATATTTATGCAAATATTGACTTTTTTTTATAAAGAAGCTGGTCAGGATCAAACTTCTGGCAGTCGGCAGCATTAGCCTGCAATACTGCACTCTAATCACTGCGCCACCACAGCTCTAAAATAATTCCAAAAGCAAATTAAAAAGGTCCGTTTAGGGAACTTGGAAGGAACTAAGAATACCACAGCTATATGGCCATTTTATTTTTTTACTTCTATCTACGATCAATATATGTACATTGTTTTATCTGCTAGTTTTACCCTATGCTTAACTCGTAAGAGGCATTGACATACCAGAAGAAGATCAAAGCCTTGGATCTATGTTTCCTCAAACTTAGAACTGCAATGTCGAGCATCCCAAATTATTGGTCATTCTATCTGGGGCTTCTGCAGATCACAGCTCAACATCTGGAAAGCTGCAAATTCCCTACCCTATTTAGAGTAACACAATTGAAATCAATAGGTTATTTAATTACCATATGTCTAATTCAACTTTCAGTGTGTCTACTCTAAAGGGAGCTTTACAAGACAAATTTTAACAGTGCCACCTTGGTATCTGAACACAATAACGCTGTCAGTGATAAAGGAGAGCTCAGCTAATTTTTTGTGGATCAGCTGTTTTACAGTTATCCTAATGCAGAAACAGAGATGAAACTATGAAGTGAAAAACAGGACTGCTATAGGAATTACTCACTACTGTTCAGCCTCAATCCTTGGGCCACTTTAGAGGCACAGAAGAACAGCAGATGGATACAATCTGATAGATCATCTTATTATCCCACTGTTATTTAAACGTATTTTCAATGTATTATATTTTCAAAAAAAGAGGAAAAGATAATTGAGACAACCTCTGACCAAACCAGAAAACAAGTTCAGATTTCATTCATATGTATGTATGTATGTATGTATGTATGTATGTATGTATACACACATATACACATACACACACATATATATTGTATAGGTCTAGGTGTGTTCGGGTCTTTTCCCACGTAAGATTAAGACTATCTTGGCGATGTTTCGGTGAGGTCCCAATCGCCATCCTCAGGCTGGTGCTTTCGGCTTCGTGCCAGTGCAAGCAGAATGATTGCACTGCTTGCACTGGCATGAAGCCAAAAGCACCAGCCTGAGGATGGCAAGTGGGACCTCACCGAAACATCACCAAGATAGTCTTAATCTTACACGGGAAAAGACTCAAACACATCTAGACCTACATACCTGTACCCATGAAAATCTACGAATATATATATGTGTGTGTGTAAGTATATGTATACGTATATGTATATTTATTTCTTAAGTTTTCGCGGGTACTTACATGTATGGTATTCAGCTTTGTTTCGGGTATTTTCCCACGTCATTGTAGTTGTGCTTTTAAAGTTGTAGCAACGTTTGGCAGAATCTCATCTGCCATCATCAGGCTTCTGTATAGTGTTCATCATTCACAGACAAACACAATACAGAAGCCTGATGATGGCAGATGAGATTCTGCCGAAACGTTGCTACAACTTTAAAAGCACAACGAACAAAGCTGAATGCCATACATGTAAGTACCCGCGAAAACTTAAGAAAAATATAAATATATGTGTGTGTGTGTGTGTATGTATATATATATAATCTGTAACGGCCTCCTGGCACACGTTCCCTGATTGCCAGGAGACCTTCACAATAATACTGCGTGTGCGAGGTTGCTATTAATTAGTGTGATGCTCCTGACAAGAACCTGGCTGATGAAATACTTGCATTTCCAGTCCACCTCAACAACCCTTAATGAATTAGTCAACAGAAGGCCGTGATATCGATTTACAGGATCCACTGGGGTCTGGGGCACCAAGGTATTATTAAGGCTAAAGTCGGTATCAAAAGATTGTAAACGCAACACACCTAAGCACCCATACAGAGACTGCAAGAATAACTGCAATCTGAAGAGCAATTACTCAGGTTCACTTCCAAATAAGACTGCTCCAAACTCAAAAATTGCAATTAATTATTGGCAATCCTCAAAATGCTCCCCATATATGATAGCCTATAGAATGTGGTTTAAAGCAGTGGGATTCTCAGCCTGGGGCCCACAGACCAATGGTGTCTTCTCAGGGGGTTCCATAAAGGCTTGAAATGATATGATTTAAATCTTGAGTTAAGTCCTGGTGTTCGTGGCCACAAAAGGTGTATAAAGAGGTTCCAGGGTGAAGACAAGATTAAGAACCTCTGGTTTAAAGTAAAACACGGTACCATAAACATTAATAACTAGCAGGGTACCTGTGCTTCGCTACAAAACTATGTGATTGGGCAAGTTTTGGGGGAGGAAAATAAGGGGTGTGTGTGAATGCTACCTCTGCCTACCAGCATCCATCGGTATTCACCTGGCTAGCATCCTGTCAGTGTGAGAAGGTTGAGGGCTGTTTGGAAACTTAAGCAGTATTTGCTGTGTGAGCAAGAAGGAATCCTTTTTTAGTGAGCACCTAGAAGCCAAGAGGAACATACGTGCCAAATTTCAGGTTTGCAGGCTTTACGGTTCTGGAGATTTTGTGATGATGCGTGTTATTTCACTTTTATATATAGATAGATTTACAATATGAGATTTATACACCCAGAAGAGAAACCAGAGTCAGATGGACAGAGATTATTCGGTTCTAAATACATTAAACTCTAGTACCTCTGGAAACAATTGAACCAGTTAGAAAGCTATGAAATATAATGTCTAAATTAAAAAGTGGCCCTTCTTCCCATGCTAGGTAAGTTGACTTACCTAGCTTAACTTAACTTTAGAAATTGGAAAAAAGATAGTGATGTGAAAAAACAGAATGGAAGCCTGGATACTGATTTTGGACCAACTGATTGATGATGAAGATGAAGTTTTAACACACTCAGGGTTAAGAGATAAATATCATGTATCAGATATTATCCAATCGCAATCTTTACATCTACATCATTTCTTAACGACACTGTATGAACCAGCAGCATTTTGAGCTCCTAAGATACTAGAATAACTTGTTAAATCCTTTAAAACTAAAAACCCTGTTACTTTTTAATAGATATTTGTTATTAATAAACCAATTTGATAAGCATATGCTAATACATGGCAGAAATATAGAATTAGAGTTCTTTCTATCATTTTCTGATGTTAGTCCTATCCAGGACTTCATGGTAAATTCTAAAGAGGGCCCCAGTATCTATGTTAAGTATAATATTTTCAAAATTACTTACAGAGGGTTCTGGATCTGTGCCCTCTGTGTTCTGGAAATGTTTATCTTTCACAGAGCTTTTTCCTCCTTCACCAACTCCATTTGTTTAAAAGTATTTTTTTTTCTTTTTTCGTTCCATTCTGTTGTCATACTATCTCGGTGTGTGTTTCTAGTTTCCTGAGCTCAGTTTAACTAGCACACCCATTCTTGCAATCCAACACTTTTTTTCCTCGATCTGTTTTCTACCAGATGGCGTCTTTCTTCTCAATGGTATGTGCTGGACAACTCTGCTGCCAACACTAACCAACTTATCCTAGCAAACCCAGGAGTCAAAAGTAAAAATAAATTCTGAGTGTGCTAATTCCCCCTTCCTTTTTCTGTTAAAAATGAATTAACGGGTGGGATTTTTTTTTTTTGCCTATCTTACCCAATTCAGGCACCTGCCACACACCAAACCCCCTTTTAAAAAACCTAAAATCCTCATTCTGTCTCCTGTGTGAAGCAACAGCAAATTGATAGTTCTTGCTGCTACCATCTGTCTTCTCCGGGTGTTCATCATCTGATGGTGATAAGAAAAGGCTCTAACAATCTGCCCTGACTTTTAGGATGATTAAGAGGTCAAAAGTAAAGAATAGAAAGAATATTTATTTAGCATGTGACTTAATTTTTCACCTTCACCCCCCATTTTGTCGAGAGACTAAAAAAAAAAACCTTTCATCTTTAAAAGATAAAACACAAAAACTCAAAAAAGATAGATAGATAGATAGATAGATAGATAGATAGATAGATAGATAGATAGATAGAATAATTCTCCAAGCAAATTACAAGATAGTGCTGGATTGCCAGTAATGAACATTTTTCCTTGCCTGAGAAAGGAGATACAGGCATTCTGATGTTACAGATGGAGGCTTTAAATAACATGAATATTTTTCTGGCCAGCCTGAATAATAAAAAGTACAGCTGAAGTTACAAAGTACCCTAATTTATACAAAGAAAAAGTATTAGCACTTCAGATTTTAATACAAATATAGAAAAAAAGAGAGAAAAATAGTATGAATCCTACTTGCAACAATAAATGATCTATTTCTGTAGAAACAGTATTTTTAAGCTTTTTTCAGTTGGATTTCCTTTTTTTCTCCCCTGGAAATTTTAAACTTTAATTTTAAACTCTGGGGAATAAAGTTAACCGCTCTTTTCTGTTTCTTGCTGTATGAGTTGCACCTAAAAGTTTTAAAACAGCTAAAGCTTTTCTACAAGGATTGAGAATACCTGCATTTGTGAACATGATGGAAGGTATCTCTCAATGATTATATACAGTGTTCCTGAGCCTTTGCTAATATGTACCAAGTATCTAAGCAATCAAGATGTGCAGTAAAGTCACAACTGACAATGTTCACAGGTCTATGGAAGCCCACAAAATTACTGCAAGAAAAACTGTCACCTGAAATGAAGAAGTAGAGAACTTATTGCATTTTCAATCCATAAATAGAATACACTAGTCCCAATTTTAATGTCCTATTAATCTTTGATCTCCATTGCAAAATCTGTTGGATAACCCTAAGTTATCAAGTAAAAATATGCTCAGGCACGCTGGAATGACTTCTTCACAACGTTCATTGTATGAGTCAAATACTAATGTATTAAGTTACATTTGTCCAGATCAGCAAGGAAATACAAAACTTCTCCAATTTGCAAATTTACCTCAATGCCAACAAAGAGCAAAATTCAGGTTAGCATTTGAGGATTTGGAAAAAATAAAATACACGGCTAGAGTTTTTAGCTACCAAAATTTGCCTTGCCATCCGATGATTTTTCTCAAAATGTAACCCAGCCATGCATTGACAGAAGTTGTGAGAAGATACCATCCTGACAAATTCCAGCTGAAATGGAGAAATTGATTATATCCTTCATATGCTCAAATCTGATATTTATTGCCTGGTAAAGGACCTTTGATAATTGGACGTGTTTGGTAATTAACTGCTTTCCCATCTCCCAGGAACATTACCTAAATGCTAATCAAATTCTATTCAAATTCTACTCTGAAATAAATAAATCAAATTCTATTCTGAAATCAATAAATCAAATTCTACTCTGAAATCAATAAATGCTATACAGGTAGTCCTCGACATAAAACAGTCTGTTTAGTGACCATACAACGGCACTGCAAACAACTGACTTATGATTGTTTTTCCCACTTACAACCGCGGCTGCATCCCCATGGTCATGTGAACAAAATTCAGATATTTAGCAACCGATTCATATTTACCAGTTGCAGTATCACATTTTGCGACCTTCTGGCAAGCAAAGTCAAGGGGGAAGCCAGATTCGCTTAACAACTTGTCCTTCTAACTTAACAACTGCAGAGATTCACTTAACAATGGGGGCAAGAAAGGTCATCAAATGGGGCAAAATTCATTTAACAACTCTCTTATTGAGCAACAAATTTTGGGCTTGATCGTGGCCGTAAGTCGACTAGCTCTATGTACCTCTTAAGGAAACTCAATCCCCAATTCCAATAGTTGCCAGATTGCAAATAAATTTATAATAAATTGTAACCACACCTTGGTCTCCATCCAGCTCGATTTTCTCTAGTTTTGTTATCTCTTTCATATCAAAGGTAATTAAACAACTACATAGACTAGATATTGCAAACAGAATGCAAATGTAGTTATATTTCTTCCAGCATATCCAATGCTCGCTTCCATATAATGACGTAAGCAGAAGCCTGCTCTTACATTCAGCTATTTTTACTTCTTTCACAAGAGACACTGTCAAGATTTACATCTGTTAAATTTTCTCCGATTTCTAGGAAACATTTTTCCAAGGTACTAAAAAAAGTTAGCCTCTTGCACTAATGCTTCAGTAGTTGTAATGTGTTGTTATGCAGATTAATGGCACGCACTAAGGGGTGCCAGTCTAATATTTCATGATTATATTCCTAGGATTCATAAAGTTAGCACGTATCGTCCAATGCACCACCATTGCAATCTGAAAAGCAATTAAACTAAATATAAATTGAGTGAGTACCTAACACAAAATGACGCTAATTTTTTAAAAAATGACTGAAAGCAAATATTGAAATTTCACTCTTAAAATATTTAAAGGTATCTCAAAGTTATCACCAGCTGGTTAATCATATAAGAGTATCATCATTCCTAGATGAATTCTTACCAACACTATTTGTTTTTTTTTTTGTTGCTGCTAGAGTTGAATGTATTTTTTTTGTTTTTCTTTTACTTTTTATGATAAAACAATAATATATATATATATATATATATAAAAAAAAAAACACAAATTTTTTTCTTAAAAGCAACAAGAGCCTCTCTCAATTACAAAAGAGAATAAATTATATTCCCAAATTTTCAGACATCTGAGTCCTATTATCTTTTTCACAATAAACCTTTTCCCCCTGTTACGGGATCATTCTCTTTAAAATAAATACTTGCCAGCTTATAAACTCATCTCTTTAAACCAGTGTTTCCTAATGTGGACAAGTTCTATACTTGTGGACTTCAAATCCCATAATTCTCAGCCATGGACATGTCAGCTGAGGGATTCTGGGAGCTCAAGTTCAAACATTAGTACAACATCCAGGTTAAAAGCCCTACCTGAAACCTTGTTCTGTACCACACAGTTCCTCCCTTTATTATATTTTTAAAATCTGTCATTCATTTCATTCTTCAGTTTATTTTCTTTGCTGCAATTGTTTCTGATGAACAAAGACAATAGCTTGCATTATGACAAATTTAAGCACAACTTCTGTTTATTTTCCCCAGCCTAAAAACCTTCAGACCTTGAGCCAAATATCCTTACAATCTCAAAGACATTTCTAATTTCTTCAGAACTATTAATTTTCTTGGCTTGAAGACTAGAGTGGACATTGTGACAACTACAGTGAGGACTAGCTGTATTCCGGGCCAATAGATTTTTCATTAATTTGATATCTGATCGATACTTTGAACATGCCCAATAACATCACTAGTTTTATAATTCTAGAAAAAAATAGCATTTGTTTTAATTTTATTACACATCAAGTATATTTCTAACAGCTAATTAATCAGAATCATATTCTAACCCATACTGAAAAGGTTGAGTATACTTTATAGGAGGCCAGGCGGAAAATGTGGACGACATATATAAGATTTGCCATTGAGTCCTCCACACAACAGGCAATTCCAGTGCATTAAAGTCATCAATTCTACTGAACATTTGTTTTCATGTGCCAGAATTTCAGTGATCTTTCAAATATGGAGATGACACAAGAGTTTGATGAAGAAGGAAAAGACAGAAACAACAAAAAAGGAGGAAAATTGTATTTGTACAATTGTACAAAACTGTATTGTAGCAAACGAATGCGCTCACATAAAGCGGTTTCTCTAATTCCATTGAAATCCTTAATCCCCTGATATAGTGCATTCTACTTCTTAGATTTCAATGGCGCTTGACTCCAGAAGAGGCTGAGTGGCTTAGAAATTTAAAATATTACATGAAATTAAAACAAACAAACATTGAAGTTGCCAAAGAAAAGAAATGTAGGAAATGGCTTCAGTTGCAAACCATTGTTCTATGCCCTGACTTTCTAGCCAAGCCCTGGCCCACTAACTAAGACATATAGTGCCAGCAAAACAGATGCAATCTTCCTTGTTCACTTAGCAAACCTTCAGTAAAGTCTTTCTCACAAAGGCCATCTTAATAAGACAAAACAAACAAAACAATTTTGTAGTAAAAAGTACAGGTAGTCCTTGATATACGACTGCAATTATTTCTGCCATAAGTCTTTACAATCCTTAAGTCAAGCCAGACCTGATTTAACCACCATTTTTAATGATGGTCAAGTAAATCACGGTGGTGATTAAGCAAAATTGCAGTCAATAAGCAAATGCTGCAAACTTATTCTCCCGAATAGGCATCGTTTCCCCAGAAGCTGGCAAGAAAAGAACGCAAATCACCATCACTGTGGGACACCGCGACTGCTCATAAGAGCAAGCGCTTACGCTGCCCAGTTCCCAAACTGCAATCGCGTGATCATAGGGGATGGTGCAACGGTCATAACGGCAAGGACCGGATTTTTTTTTCCAGCAATGTCGTAACTCTGAACGATTGCTAAAGGAATGGTTGTGAAGCTGGGGACTGGCTGTAAAGAGAAGACAGGAAGGATCTATGACTTCTTCACAGGTCTTCTTGAGGCCAGAGATGACACAGCAAAGTCCAATCGAGTTCAATCCTTCATTTTACGCCAGGGGTCTTCAAACTTGACAGCTTTAAGACTTGTGGACTCCCAGAATTCCTCCTCCAGTCATGTTAGCTCCGGGATTCTGGGAGTTGAAGTCCACAAATCTTAAACTTGCCAAGCTTGAAGACCCTTGGTTTACACCAATGGACAGAATCTTGCAGAAGTCAACCTACTAGACCAGTGGCCCCCAACCTTTTGGGTGCCAGGGACCGGTTCTGTGGAGAGAGGTTTTTCCACGGGTCAGAAGAGGTGTGGTTTCGCATGCTGCCTGCATCCATTGGATGGGATTTCACTTGTTTGTGTGGACCAGTTTCTGGCATGCCGTGGACTGGTGCCGGTCCACAGACAAGGGGGTTGGTGACCCCTATACTAGATACATCCTAAGAGATTCTGGGGTATGGCTACCCTAAACCTCTTCTTGCCTCTCCCATCCAGCTTGGGATATGCAGCCTCTTCATCTGGGCTTTTCCCTGGGAAAGCCAAAAGACTTCCTTCTCTGCTTCTCCAGTTGCACTTTCCATCACACTTGAGGATGGCAGAAAGCAGCAGGAGGAGATATGAAGCATCATGGTCCCAGTTATTCCCTGCTTTCTACAAAGGACTAGTAAACCTCCAATATCTGCTGACATCTTCTAAGAGTATTGCTATTCGTGATTAGGTTGATTAGATTGAGGCACGGCACAATTTTGCAAGATACATAAAAAATAGTAGGCAAAAAACTAAGCAAGCCACATCATGGTTTAGCACAAGAAATGAACCCCCTCACTTTCTCTGCAGCAGGAGGCAAGAGCGCACAAAGGAGCCAAGAATAGAGGGTTGGAAGAGAGCAGCTCTCTCCCCCCCTCCCAAAAAAAACCCCAAGCAAGATATCACATTATATAAAACAAGTTGCATGCAAAACAGAGATGATTAAATTCCTCCTAATCAAATGATCTCCTCTCTTTCGCTAAATCGGAATACCATTCCTAAGTAAACATTAAAGTAGCAGTTTCCACAAATGAAATTCGGGATTGCCATGCCACATGTTAAGGAAGTGATATAGTTAAGGAAGTGATATAGTTTTTCAGGCTAACATGTTGGCTTGTTGTTATACCGCTCACAGCTTCAGGAAGAATTCCGACACTGTAACAATGAGTTGGCTGGGCTCAATCATAGCCTGCTTGGTCATCATTCAAAACACAGATACCTGCATTCAAACAACATGCTAAGCAAAGCTCAGAAAAAGAAATCATGATTTAGCACACTATGCTCACTTTATCACAGTAAAAATATCCAGCTAGCTAATATCTAAAGGTTGATTTCCTGAATAAATTACATTCTGCTCACGGAAACAAGGTTTACACTTTGGACTAGTCCAGTTTACTCAGCTAAGTTACAAATGGTGATTATTTAATCATCAATAACATGCATTTTTATAATATGACTGGTTTTACACAACATACAAAACCAAAAAATCCCTGATATAATGTGTGAATTTCAACAAGATCTACCTACCTGGCAGCCAAAGATCTTGAAATAGTGTACTTCGGCATCTCTTACATTGAATAAAGCCTAATCATCCAGGAATGTTATTCCTATAAATGCACACTCCATCACAAAGTTTGCTAAACGTTCATTCTGGTAACTAATAATGTCCACAAAACTGCTAGTTCTTTCAGCTGTTTCTTCAGAGATAGAGGGTATGATTTGAAAAAGAAATGAAAATGCAAGCTTCCAATCCCACTGTCCGATTTTTTTTCTTTACTATTTAAAAAAAAGATGCCCTGTATGGCAACAGCTTATTTTCTAAAAATAAAAAAACACCATGTTTTTCAATTTTCAATCTCGTCACCTCCATATGGGTAGAGCAGATGGAATAGTTGTTTCATCTCAGCCCTAACCTACACATTTTTTTTCAACCTGTCCATAAAAAGGATGAAATGACAAACTACCTTGATCCTATGTCATATTGAACCCAAAATGAATCATGGTTTTGCATTACAGACTAGGCTAAAAGTCTAATTTGTGGTCCCAATATGCAGTGTGAACACAACCACTCATTGCTTGCAGAGCAACTTGATTTTCAATTTAGCAAGAAGCTGCTGTGTTATATGCTACTCTGGGTAAATTATCCACGTTCTTCCCAGCCACCTTGGAGCAATCTCCACTTCCTCTTTTCTACCTCTGTCTCCCACATTCACTTCTTATCTTTCACTTTGTTCAGATCAAGCTAATTTCTATAGAAAACAGATTTTTCTTTCTGGCAAAAACAACAAACCCCGCAAGCAACAATAAGCATATACTAAAACCATTCCACCATTCCTGAAAATTCATGAAAATTTGAGGACAGGTATTTATCAGCCTTAAATATGGCTGTAGAATGTTTTGTATCATCAGCTATTATTTTCTAATAAGTATTATTAGACCTAAGCGTGTTATTTATTTTAGTGTTATACTCTTGCTTCTGCAGCTGTTGTGCAACTTAATAAAAGGGCACGTTTAAGGTATACAGAGCGCACCTTGAATTTTATGGTGCTCTTTAGCACATTTAAGGTGCTAAAGAGCCATTTGTCAGAAATGGTGTAGGGTCTCCCACTTGGGTGGGGAGGTTGGACTAGATGACCTACAAGGTCCCTTCCAACTCTGATTATCTGTTATCTGTTAAGGGGCTAAGGAGCCCCATAAAATACACACAAAAATTGGGGGGGGGGAGAGAAAGAGAGAGAGATGTCCTATCTGAAAATAAGGGGCACAAGGCTTTTGAGAATCAAAATGACACTAGAGAATGAAATGGCAAATAAGAGAACAACTCTGAGGTCAAAAAACAATGATCAATCCCTCCTACACAATGGAATATTCTATTTATTTGTATCCCACATTTATTGCTTTTAAATAACTCAAGGTGGCAAACATACCCAACACACCTTCCTCCTCCTATTTTCTCCACAATAATTCTATGAGATGAGTTGGGTTGAAAAAGAGCGACTGGTCCAAAGACACCCAGCTGGCTTTCATGGCTAAGGTGGGACTAGAACTCACGGTCAGCTAGTGATTAGCCCAGTCACCCGGCTGACTTTTACCCTGAGTCAGGACTAGAACTCACCATCTCCTAGTGACTGGCCCAAAGTCACCTAGCCAGATTTCTTGCCTAAGGTGAAACTAGAACTCCAAGTCTCCTGGTAATTGGCCCATCCTGCTGAATTTCATGCCTAGGGCAGAACTAACATTCACAGTCTCCTGGTTTCTAGCAGAGCACCTTAACTGCTATATTGAACTAAAAAAGAGTTTATGTATTAATAGATGGCTTACAAACAACAGTGGTTGCAATCGCCCTAAGGCAAGTTCAAAGAGGATATTATTGGCCCTCAAATAACCCAGCTGATGTTTATGCCTAAGGCGGCACTAAAACTCAGTCACCTGGTGATTGACCCAGTCACCCAGCTGGCTTTCATGCCTATGTGGGCACTAGAACTCAATCACCTAGTGACTGACCCAGTCACCCAGCTGGCTTTCATGCCTACGTGGGCACTAGAACTCAATCACCTAGTGACTGACCCAGTCACCCAGCTAGCTTTCATGCCTAAACCAGCACTAGAACTCAGTCACCCAGCTGGCTCTCATGCCTACATGGGCACTAGAACTCAGTCACCTGGTGATTGACCCAGTCACCCAGCTGGCTCTCATGCCTACATGGGCACTAGAACTCAGTCACCTGGTGATTGACCCAGTCACCCAGCTGGCTCTCATGCCTACATGGGCACTAGAACTCAGTCACCTGGTGATTGACCCAGTCACCTAGCTTGCTTTCATGCCTAAACCAGCACTAGAAGTCAAGTCACCCAGCTGGTTTTCATGCCTATGTGGGCACTAGAACTCAGTCACCTAGTGATTGACCCAGTCACCCAGCCTGATTTCTTAAGGTGGGGCTAGAACTCCCGTCTCCTGGTGATTGGCCCAAAGCCACCCAATTCCCCTTTGATGCCTCAGGCCAAACTATAACTCCCAGCCTGGTGCCAAGAGTATTCCAGTGCCCCTCTTGAATGACTGGGAAGCTAGGCCAGCCTATCAAGGGAGAATAATGGGGGGGCGGCTTACCTTCAAGCGTTTGACCACTTCGTCGTTGGTGATCTTATCCGTGATCTCCTTCACTCCAGGCGGGTAGAAGATGATCTTGCCATCGGGGGGAGGCTTAGGTTGGGTGGACGGGAAGTCCATCCTGGCGCTGATGCCGCCGCTGCCGTCGAGAAAGTTTCCTTCTCCGCAGGCTTCTACCGGCCTCTGCCGGTGGCAAAACAAAAGTTCAGACTTTCCCCAGCCGTTGATTTCCTCCCCCATTTCGAAGCCTCGAGTGGAAATAAAGGCCCCTTTCCCACGACGACGACCGGGCTCGCCGCTCGTTTCCACCCTCTCCGCGTCCGGGCCGGGCCGAGTCCCACGGGGGCCCGCCCGGCAGCGCCTTCCTTCCCCCACCCTCACGCGGCTTTCCGCGATCAGCCCCTCCGGGCATCGCTACCACGATGAGAGCCGGGCTCGGGCGGGAGCGTTGGGGGAAGAAGGAGCCCCCAGGGCCCGCAGAAAGATCCGAGCGGGGAAGGAGAGTCCCGCCGCCAGGATAAGGCGCCTCCCGCAAGCGGGCAGGCGAGGCCTAGAAGTTAGGCCTCAAAACGACCCGCAACACCCGGTGGGGGCAGGGGGTGTCCCTCACACGGCCGGAGGAGCCCCCCGGCCACTCTGCGGCCACTTGGGCCGCTCCCTCGGCAACTTTTACCTCAGCACTTCCCTCAGGCGACGCCCGGCTCCGGCCAAGATGTCGCCCCTGCCCTCACCGGCGACTGGAAGAAGCCACCGCCGCCGCCGCCGCCAGACAGATCCCCGCGCCCGGCCCGCCTTTTTACCTCATGCAGCTCCGGGAGGTGCAGCATCGAGCAGGCGGTGGCGGAAGGCGGCGGTGGTGGTCGGGGTCTCCGGCGTTTCTGCCGCTCGCTGGTGCTGCCACGATGCGGACCGACCTGCTTTTTCCCCCCCGCCGCCCCGCGCGTCTTGCCGCCTCAGTCAGGCCCGGCGGCTGTCGGGGACGCCTGGGCCGAGCGTGCGCCTGGCCGCGGGGAGACAGTGCCGCTCCTCGGCCGGCCGGGGAAGAACAGCCCAGGAGGAGAGGAGGTGAGGCCGCCGCTCGGCGCTCCTCTCCGGCGACCGTCCTTCCACGCAGGCGGGGAGTGAGTAGGCCCGCCCTCCTGGCCGTGGGCCCAGTCGGATGGGGCCTTTCTGCGCTCGGGACCGCGGGGAGGCGTCGGCGAGGGCAGCAGGCCGCATCCTCCGAGCGGCGTCTCTGAGGCCTCGGGCCTGGCTGGATCGGTTGGTTGGCCGGCCGGGAACCGGCGTGGGACCTTCCTGCGGGATTGTTTGTGTGTGTTTTCTCTTCAAAAGGTCCCCTTCGAGGCCCTGACTTCGGAGTAAATCTCTTTAAGGGGGTCCTGGGTGGGTTTCCCCATGTAATAAATAAGGAATAAAAAGACTAATAAAAAGAATATTTGCAGGAAAGCTGGGATGGTGGGGGGAGTGCTATTTGGGGACTTTAGATGAGCTGTTCCCAATATTTCAGATTTATTTAAATTTTTCCATCTTAATTCATGATTCATCTTAATCGAACTAATTCTCAGTGCTGTCTAACGGCTGTGTGTATATTTTTACCCACGTAGTATGGCTGCAGTATTATTGTGTATATTTGCCCATGTGGTATTATCCTTATTATTTTCTTTACCACCCACTCTTATTGATATCATGCAATGATTATTGTTCTGTTGCTTTGCGTGTACAGAAGACAAATTCCTTGTGTACACTTGACCAAATAAAGTATTTTATTTATCTACTTTATTATTTATCTTAATGTATTAATTTATCTTAATTTATTAAATAAAATTATGAATTTATTTAATTGATCAAATGTATTAATTTTTCTGTTATTCGGTTATCTAGTATTTATCTTGCTCTCAAGATGAGTAATGGGAAATAAAGTGCACAAGAGACTGAGAATGCTGGCTTGGTGTCTAGGTGATTAGTTCTAATCTCTTCATTTTAGCTAGTTTGTGGTTAGTTTTAGCTTAGCATGTGGCTTAATGTGTGATGAAAATGCAACTGATCCCTGGTGAGCTGGCTTCATTTAGGGCAGGGATGCCCAATGTTGGCAACTTTTAAGATTTGTGGACTTCAATTCCCAGAATTCTCTAGCCGGTTACGCTGGCTGGGGAATTCTGGGAGTTAGTCCACAGGTCTTAAAAGTTGCCGAAGTTGGACACCCCTGATTTAGATACAGGATGTTCTTTGGATGCTGTGTTTTCAATTGTAGCTTAGTCTATTTTAGCATTAAAAATTGCAGTAAAAATCTTTGAGAAAAAAAAGAAGGGAGGAGTTATTAGGTATGTTTGCTGCCTTGAGTTATTTATTAAAATAATGAAGACTGGATAAAAAGGTTTTTTTTTTAATGTGAAAGTTACCAATTTCAATAAACATGATTAAGCCTACCAGCATTGTGTATGACATATCTGGTTGACGATTTCGATCTAATGGAACTTGTTGCTTTAAGAAGTTAAAACACCCAGTAAAATGATTTGGGTTACTAATGATACTTGGACACAATTGGGGTTGCACAGGTGGGCAAATATAGCTTATTATTCAAAAGTAAGATTGTTCATAACTGGTCAGTGATGATGACAATTTTATACTAATCGCCAAAAAGGGAAACTTTTTTTAACCTACTTTATATTGAACCTGCTTTTGTCCTGTCATTTATTCCGTTTTCCTATGCTGCTGTCATGCTATTTCAGCCATGTTTCTAACCTTTGCCAGCATTATGTATGTCACACTGTTATCAAATAACTTTATTGTTTAATTAATTAAATTTATATGTCACTCACCTTGCTATCAAGTTTTTCTGGATGGCTTGCAGTTTAACTACATATTTTTACATATAGTGACCACACATGAAGAAGAAAAAGATGCAAATACTGTGCAGATATTTGCAAATTTGAATGCAACTAGAACTGCCATAATGATTTTATACGTTTTAATTTTTGATTGGGAGCCTCTCAAGAGTTGCTTGAAAAAGGGTGGCTATATAAATATATTAAAGAATGTTTTTAAAAGCAAAATTGTAGTCACTGCCTGGGGCTTTGAGATCTAGATGACATCTAGCCATTTCATATTACTGTATTTCATTTAATGTGTCTACTACTGCATTAGTAGCTTGTAACTGGCCATGAGTTTTACAATTCTCAGGGTATATCTGACGTGTATGAAATCTTAAATATAGATCCCAAAAAGGGTATGTAGGAAACCTTGGTTTAGATTTCAGTGGCTTCTGTTTGTGTGGGATACAAATAAATGTAACTTTGAACACACATCAAAGAGGGAAAGCTGGTTTGGCATTTTGGATCTGAAAAAACAGGTTTAGCTGGAGTTATAAGCAAGTCCTTCTCATACCAAACTTTTTTCATTCCTAAGACTGCGGTGCTTTGGATTTCATTCTAGTAAATGCAATAGAAATGTGAACGCATATCTATTATGTCTATAACTAATTAATGCATTTCAAAAAAACATTCTGAGCTCTTAACAGTAAGTCTTTTCTTGACCTGAAGGAACGTTTTAAATTATTTTTACATCTCGGGGGGCATCCTTGAACCATCACCCAGAGGCAAGTCTAAAAACATCTGGCTTTTAATTCTGTCACGTTGCAATCAAACTCTGGCAGCACAATCTGAATTATCCCTTTGTTGCAGAATAGGAGCTAGGAAATGCATGCAACTTGTGGGTATGGTGCAGTGACTCTGGGGTTTGCACTGGCACCAAGGACAGATCCAAAGTGAAGTCCATCCTTGGTCTTGTAAGTTCACTGAGGGACTTTTGACTTTGGGGTAATCCTCTCTCACCCCAAGCACCCCACAAAATTGCTGTTTTGCAAAAAAAAAAAAAGTAGAGGAAGAAAGGTCCCACCCAGTTCTCCTTCTGTCCTCCTCCTGTCATCCTCCTCGTCCTTTTCCTCCTGTCCCTTCCTTCTCTTCCTCCTCCTTCTGTCCCCTCCTCTCCTTCCTCCTGTCCCCCTCCTCTTCCTTCTCCCCTCCTCTTCCTCCTTCTCCTGTCGTCCTCCCCTCCTTCTCCTCTTCCTCCTCCTCCTGTCCTTGTTGAAATGATGTTGCCTAGTTTTTGCATAACGTCCACAAGCAAACCACCAAGCTCAGAGATCACCAAGGAACCTACAGTCCTCCTCTCCCCAAACCCCACTCCTTCCTATCCCTCCAAGGTGTTGCCTATTTCGGTAATGCCAAGGACCCCCGCAAGGAAACCACCGAGCAACAGAGGAACCCCCTCCTCCAGCCCTGGCCTGTCCATATATCTCCCTTATGGGATCCCGGGCTGCCAAAACTCCCAAGCGGCCGCAAAGGCACCTCTCCCTGCCCGCCCTCCAACGGGCCTCGGGCCCTTCGCGGGAAGCCCGAACGGCGAACCCCCGGAGAAGTCTTCCCTCCCCGCCCGGGCCTGCCTCCACATGGACGCTGCAAGGCCTTCCCGCGAGGAGCGAGCGGTAGGGCCCGGCCGGGCTCCGGGGGAGGGAGAGGCGGCGGCAGCTCCTCCTTCACTTGGCGCGCTCGGGCCTCCTTGGCTGCTCCTCCTCCTCCTCCTCCTCGGTCAGGAAGTGCCGCCAAGGCTGCTGGTGCTGCTGCCGCCGCCGCCGAGGCCGCCTCCCCCCCCTGCAGAAGGAGGCGGATCTGCTGGCGAGGTAAGGGGAGGCTGCGGCCCTCAGAGAAGGCCGGAGGGGCTGAGAGAGGGAAGGAAAGGAGGCGCCCTCAATGGCGGCGCCCTTTTCCCGCCAAAAAAGGAGGCCGCTTTGCCTGGCTTCTCCCGGCCGGGCTCCCAATCCCCACGGCGGCGCCGAAACACGGACCCTCCTCATAAAAGGAAGGGCCGGGGGCTGGAACCCCCCCATTTCCTCAACCCCCCCAAAAGCCCTTCAAGGTGGGGGAGGGTCCGTCTCCCCTCAGGATTAACCAACTTCACGCGCCCCTCCAGGCCGCCCTGCCCGCTTTTATTTTTATGCATGGATCCTCGGTTTTGACTCGTCTCCTTTCCCCCCTCACCCCCGAAAAATTGGTTCCTCTATCCCGCCCCCTTTGGGGAAAGGGCGATCGGCTCCCCCTCTGATTAAAGGCAGTCCTCGATTTACAATGGTTCGTTTACTGACCGTTCATTGTTAGGATGGATTGGTGTGTTCACAGTCAGAAAAAAACCCGAATATACAGGTAGCCCTCGACTTAACAGTTCGTTTAGTGACTGTTCAAAGTTACAGCAGCACTGGGGGGGGGGGGCGGAAAGCGGGGGTTATGACTGTTTTTTCCTCAGGGATGACATTTGCAGCATCACATTTTGCAACTTTTTGACAGTAAAGGGGAAGCCAGATTAACTTAACAACTGGGTTACTAATGTACCAACTGCAGTGATTCGCTTAACAACGGTGGTGAGAAAGGTCGTAAAATGGAGCAAAATTAACTTAACAAGTGTCTCGCTTAACAGAACTGTCGGGCTCAGTTGTGGTCGTAAGTCGAGGACTACCTGTAGTTAAAAGAGTTCCTGGAATTATTAAAAATAACAATAAATCTGTTATGGTTTGATGGGAGGCACATGCCAACTTTGGATAACATTAAAAAAAATCATACAGGTAGTCCTCAATTTACAATCTCTTGTTTAGTGACCGTTTCAAGTTACAATGGCACTGAAAAAAAAGTGACTTAGCACCGTTTTTCTCACTTAATGACCCTGATCAAAATCCACGCGCTTGGCTTCTGACTTGTATTTATGAACCTGGGTCACAGGTCCCCTTTTGCAACCTTCTGACAGACAAAATCAGGGCTCATTTGTGGTCGTAAGCTGAAGACTATCTGTATTCTACTCTATTTGTAATAATAGTACAGCATATTTAATTTTTTAACTTGTACTTACTACATTGCTCTTTGCTTTTAGAGTGAAATGGCATAGAAAAGTTATTCCCCCTTGTACCATAATTGGACCAGCTATTTACTGTAATTTAGAAATGTCTTAAATATCCTTATTATTCTTGAGGTTTCTGAACACAGCATTCCATCATCTCCAATATAAGTTTTATGCTAGTGTTCTTGACTCTGATGTTTTTTTTTTCTTTCAGCTATGGAAATGTTGCTTTTTTTTCTTTTTCTTGAGCTTAGATTGAGAATCAGTTGGCTTATTTTCTGTACATCTCCAGTAGGCATTTGTTTAATAATCATAATGACGCTGTGGTAGTCATGCAGATTAAAATAAAAGTCCAATAAAAGCTCTCTAGTCCAGCTGGACACTTGGAAACTGCACAAACATATCTATTCACTTTTCTAAATGGTTACAGAAATGATTTGCCATTGTCCTGTTCTTTAAGTCAATCCCGACTTCTCTCTGACATCTGCTTAAAAAACTCCCAAAATGATAATTTAATTTTTTCCTTTCCGCTTTTGAATGTAAATGCTTAAGAGCCTTGCTTAATTTCTCCAATAAAATTAATGAATGTGAAATTTCAGAGGCTGCAAAAAGTATGAGTAATGATTGTTGAATAAATTATAATAACAAAGTATTTTAAGCTCAGCTGCGCCTTTTGAAACAAACTTATTTTCCCTTAGCCTTTCATAAAATCGTATACAAAAATTCTTGTGGAATCCTAGGGTTTGAAAAATCTTTAAAATAGGAGATGAAAATCTCTATTTGCATTAATGAAGCTTTTAGGGGCCACTTATTTATATTGCATATATAAAATGCACTATTTTTAAATTAACTTGCTGATAAATGTGGTGTATTATTTATTTTTAAATTTATTTATTTTATAAATTGGTGATGTTGCTATGGTGTACACTAGATTAGAGCTCTGAAGATTAAAGCAAGTACATAAATCTTATTAAATAAATGAAGGATTAACAATATGTTATCTGTTATTTTTAAAAGCATATGTAATTAACTCTTGTGATCATAGATGGTGATGTAACCTTTGACCCTTTTAAAAAGACATAACTGTTTGGTCCATACTGCTTAATATTTTTCTATCATCCATCCCACTCAAAATATATGTTTTAAATTAATGTCAAATAAAACAGCTTCAGGGAGATGTCCAAAATTGCTACAATGTATGCTGTATGCTTAAACTTTCAATATCAGAAACTTTGTCCTGTTTCTTACAGTCAACCTGGAAAACGATGAGAAAGAACTGAGCATTGTGTAAAAATACAAGAGCTTTTCTCGACTCTTTTTAAAATTAGACTGACTAATTTCTTCTTAGTAATTCTGTTCTTACTGGTCCCCAAATGCCTCAAAGGCTATTGAGGAAATTAACAGCGTATAGGAGTTAATTAAAGGTTATGTTGCTGTAACAACCAGTATGGGTGTTTCTCATTAATTCACACTGCCCCTGCCTGTTTAATATATTACAGTGTATAAGACTTGTTCAAAGAGATACATACAACATATTTAGAGATAAAATACTTTTTTCAAAAGAAATTTTTTAAGCCCAGCAAATTTTCCAGAAGTTTCTTTAGCAAATACCCAAAATGAAAATTATATACAAATCTTTAATTATCCATTAATGTTTATCTGGGAATTGTAGGTGCCTCTAGAATTAACATTATTTGAAGAAAAAGTTTGCCTTCCTATCAGGCAAATAGCATATATTTTGGAGCTATAATACCACCTCTGTTTGAAAACCTTTAAACAATCACCGAATTCAAGAGAGACAGAAAGACAGTCCTTTTTTATCTATATTTGAAGAAGAAAAGAAATTAGAGGAGCAATTTTTCTGAAATATATTGAACATTATTAAAAATACCTTTGTAATAGCACTTGAAATCCCTTTACAGGTAGTCCTCAACTTACGATCACAATTGACCCCAGAATTTATGTTGCTGAGAAATTTGTTAAGTGAGTTTTGGCCCATTTTACGACATTTCTTGCCCACCGTTGTTAAGTCAATCAATGCACTTGTTAAATTAGTAACAGTTGTTAAGTGAATCTGGCTTCCCCATTGATTTTGCTTCTAAGTAGGTCACAGAAGGGGATCACATAATCTCGGGACACTGCAATAAATATGAACCAGTGGCCAAGCATCCAAATGTAAACCATAAGACCCTGGGGTTGCTACAATAGTCATAAGTGTGAAAAATAGTCATAAATCACCTTTTTCAGTGCCTTTGTCACTTTGAACAGTCACTGGGTGAACTGTTGTAAGCCAAGGACTACCTGTATTATTTTTTTAATGTTATCAAAAATTGGCCTGTGCCTCCCATCAAACCCTAATGGATTTGCTATTTATATAATTCCAGGAACGCTCTGACTTTTTAACTACATTGATTTTTCTTACTGTATACCAATCCAGCCTAAAAACGAACAAATACAACTGAAAACAAAGATAAACAAAAACATTTGCTAGGGAGAAGCAGTTCTGATCTATGCATTTCAAACTGTGAATATATCAAATAAATCATTGGAGCGTAAGAATGAATAGAAACACACAGAACCAAAACTCGTGAACACAGAGCATAAAATGAGCAAAGTACAGCATTGTAGGTATGAATATACCCTTCTTGTTGAAGAGGAAGGAAATTCATGAGTGCTGAGTATGAACGAATGCTGATGTGATTTCAGTAAAAATGGGGAGGGAAGTAAATAAGTTACTTTGTGAATGCTTATACTGTATTTTGATATTTTTGAAGGAAAACAGCAAAATTAATGCTGTTGCATCTCTTTCCAGAACTAGTTCTAGCCCTGATGATGATTTTAAAAGGCCAGCTTTTCCCATCCCATCCCTCTGACAATTCACAGAGAAGTCTGAAATTCTTAACCACCACCCCCCCAAAAAAAAAACTTGCAGATTTTCCTGTTGTAAAATCATTACAGGAAATGAGATGCGTGTATTTGCCAAGAACTAAATGAAACTTAACATAATTATCTGATGCCGCTTGATCTCTCTTTTATCTTTTAATTAAAATGATGCTGCAGTCTTTCCTCTCCCCCCCCCCCTCCATTATAATACAGAAGGAACAGAACTCTGGAATAAGTGGACAGGTGGAGGAGTCCTTGACTTAAAACCATTGGTTTAGCAACATGTTCAAAGTTATAATGGCACTTGAAAATCTGATTTATGACCATGACAACATGCCTTTGGTCACATGATCAAATTCGCCCACTGGGCAACCGGCCTGTGTTTACAACTGTTCCAGTGTCCTAGGTCATGTGATAATTATTTGTGACCAGCCAACTTCCATCAAGCGAAGTCAGTGGGGGAAGCCGGATTTGCTTAATGACATCATAATTCACTTTAATAACTGTAGTGGTTCGTTAAACAACCGTGGCAAAAACGGTTGTAAAATCAGGCACAAATCAACAGCCTCTTTACTTAGTGGGAATTCTAGTTCCAATTATGGTCATAATTCGAGAGCTACCTATATAGGGTAGTATAGGGTGCACAACATAAGAGCTGTTATTTTGTTTTGCTATATTGTTGTCTTAGCTTGTATAATGGGGGGGTCTTTCTAATTTTTCCCAAGGATTAATCACTGCTATTTAAATTTTCATCGCATGTGCTTCAAAGATTTGTATATTATTACATGTGATATCTGATAACTAAACTATCAGCTATGTTGATTTGAGTCCTTTTACAGTTTGGGTGGATGGTGGCTGCCACTGACATTTCTTCATTTTCTAATTTTTTAAATCCTTTTGCGGTATTCTTATACTAAGGTACATCAAATTGTCCTTCCTTTTCTCTTCCTAGAAATCAATCATGTGAAATATTTCATCTGACATGAATCTGCCTTTCTTAAGAGACCATCTTGGCAATTAACTGTTCACAGCATTTGTTTTGCAACATGTGATAGATTTTTAAAACAATTTTTGTTCTGCTGGTAATAACATATTCCTGAAATTAGTGTTCTTTTCCTATATTAAGATTTTTAGATTTTTTAAACTTAGGCATTTTTTGTTTATGGAATATATAATATCAAAAGTATTACATTGTAAGCTGCCTAGAGTTGTACTGAACAAGGTTGAGGATCTTCTAATTAAAATGGAGGCCTATAAGTCTTTGATAAAACTTCCAGAGAACAAAAATATTTTACTCCATGAAGATAAGCTGGAAGGGGTGACTTAAACTTAATGAGTTAACTGGAATTAGGATGCATTTTTCTCTGCATGATATGTGCAACTGAAAGAAAAGTTTAACCCCAAATTTGAAAATGTATTTTTTTACATACATACATCTTAAGTAATTCTTAAAGTAGGCAAAAGCTATTGAAAGTGTATTTGTGAGTTCCTGTATTAAGAGAAAGTTAAAGAAAATGATGCCACAGTTTAAAGAAAAACTGTTAAAAAGGATGTTTATAAAAGATATACATATATACATACAGTTTGGAGGGAAGGATCTAAATGCAATATTGACGTTTAAAGCTTGTATGTTAAGTCAAAGAAAAAGATGTATTAGAAAGTTTTGATTTTAAAATGTTTTTTTTTTTAAAGTTTAGTACTTTGAAGGAAAAAAGGGTGGGGAAGGGGTTTTCCCCCGTTTTTTTTCAGTAAGGTCAAAAAATTTGAAAGAATACATTTGAAAGAATACATTTTGTAAATAAAAATGATGACAATTCATAAAGATTACTAGGTGCAAATAGAAATGCACATTTCCATAGCAAGGAAGATAAAGCAGGAATGGTTAAATTGAATACTTGATTTAAAGAGGAAAATGTGTTCTTATTTGGATATCACTTCTGGAATTCATGCTTGTGAAGAAGAAAAAATGAAACTTTGATCTTAGTTTTGTTGATTAGAAAGATTTGGTGTTATAGGAATGGCTAGTTGTATATTAATGTGTAAAAGCAAAAAGTTGGAGTGTTTATCTTGTACTGTGATAAGAAGAGTTGGAAGTCAATGCCCTGTTTTCTTTCTTTTTCTTTTCTCCTTTGTATCTCACACCCCCTTCTCCCCGCTCCCTTTCCTTCCCTTAATTTCCTATTTCTTTTCCTCTTGTTTTTATATGATAAAATAAAAATGATAAATTTAATAAAAAAGATAATATCAAGACTTAATTATGCCATTGAAGAACAAATAATCAAATCTGATTGCTTATACCCAGCATTTTACCCTGCTTTCAACCTTAAAACATTTCATATGTAAATATTTATAAATGTGATTTTTTAAAAAGATGTTACAATACCTTTAGGTTCAAACAAAATTGCTGCTTGAATATTCAACCATTATCCTTTTTTTTTTTTTTTGCTTTAGTACTGCATTTATATTTCTTTTCCATTTGTAATCAAACTTTTTTCGGTTAAAGTGTAAAGAATTCCACTTTTTTGAGCCTGCTAGAAAGCACGGAGGGGGGGAAAAAGTTCCATCCAACGTCAGGATTCAGCGGCAGCTTCTAAAACACTTGCTCCTTCTCTCCGTTATAGGTTGGCTGCCCTCAACCCAAACATGTGGCCTGGAAGGATAACCTGTCCCATTCCCGACGTAAGCCCCGTCACGTGGGGAGTAGAATAACTCGGAGGCAATTGCATTTTGGGAAAAAGAAAATGCCAAAGAAAAAGAAAAACTTTGGCGCGAGCCCTTCAAGAAAAAACACAAACCCAGAGACAGTTTCTGCGACTGATGCCTCGTCCTCACCAGCCTCGTTACATGGAATCAATAAAGAAAGACTCATCAGCGGGCTTTCCGAAATGTTCTCAGATTTGGATCCAACGGTCATCTACATGGTGCTGTCTGAATGTGACTTCAGAGGTAACCACTCAATTTTGTGGTTATTTCCCTCCCTCCTACTCACTTTATAAAGGGGCTTTAAAAAAAAAGGATGCTGACATTTATGCCTATTCTAGGGGAGAGGTCTCCAACCTTGGCCACTTTAAGACTTGTGGACTTCAACTCCCAGAGTTCCTCAGCCAGCAAAGCTCTGGGAGTTGAAGTCCACAAGTCTTAAAGTGCCCAATGTTGGAGAGCCCTGTAAATCTAGGGATCAATTCCAGCCCCAGGAAGTACAGGGACTTACGACCACACTTGAGCCTGAAATTTGTGGTGCTGAGTGAGAATTTCTTGTGAGTTTTGCCCCATTTTTACGGCATTTCCTGCTGCCGTTCTTAAGCGAATCACTGCAGTTGATAAGTTAGGACCCTGGTTGTTAAGCAAATTGGGCTTCTCCGTTGACTTTGCTTATCCAAAGGTCGCAAAAGGGGACCACATAACCCCCGGGGACACTGCAACCATCATAAGTGTGAACCTGTTGGCAAGCACCTGAATTTTGATCACATGATCATGGGGATGTTGCAAAAGTTGTAACTGAAAAACAGTCGCAAGTCACTTTTTTCAGTGCTTCTGTCACTTTGAACGGTCGTTAAATGAACTGTTGTAAGTCGAGGACTGCCTGCATTCCATTGAGTCACTGGGACCTCTTGCATTTTTCCGTTGGTTTGCCTTCTGCTGTTGAACTTTCAGCGGAGCCAACGCATTATCCATGGAGACCTCAGGAACTTGCTGATGGGGAAAGGGAGGTCTTAGCCTCCAACCATGCAGCTACAGGTAGTCCTCAGCTTACAACCACAATTGACCCCCAAATTTCTGTTGCTAAGTGAGACCTTTGTTAAGTGAGTTTTTCCCCCCATCCCTTTTACGACCTTTCTTGCCGCATTTGTCAAAGGAATCAGTGAAGTTGTTAAATGAATAATACGGTTGTTAAGCAAATCCAGCTGTCCCATGGATTTTGCTTGTCGGAAGGTCATAAAGGGGGATCACGTGACCCCAGGAGGCTGCAACCTTCATTCATATGAGTGAGTTGCCAAGTGAATTGTAACTTTGAACAGTCACTAAATGAACTGTTGTAAGTTGAAGACTACCTGTATTTATTTATTTAGCATATGGCATACATATGCCATTGAAAGGGACGCAGTGGCTCTATGACTAAGACGCTGAGCTTGTCGATCAGAAAGGTCGGCAGGTCAGCGGTTCGAATCCCTAGCGCCGTGTAACGGAGTGAGCTCCCGTTGCTTGTCCCAGCTTCTGCCAACCTAGCAGTTTGAAACCATGTGAAAATGGAAGTAGAAAAATAGGGAGCCCTTTGGTGGGAAAGGAACAGCGTTCCCTGCGCCTTATCAGCGTTTAGTCATTCTGGCCACATGACCACGGAGACGACTTTGGACAGCGCTGGCTCTTCAGCTTGGCAACGGAGATGAGCACCGCCCCCTAGAAACGGAAACCACTAGCACGTAGGTGCGAGGGGAACCTTCACCTTTATGCCGTTAACTCTGACAGGGTGGAGTTGGGGTTGGAAGGATCATATTTCTTTGCAGTTATCTTGTTGTTAACCCTAACCCCCTAACTTCTAACCTAACCCTGAGAGCTCTTAAGGTTACTTGAGGGTTTATTTGTGCCTTCTTGTAACTGCTGCAAAGGTTTCTTGTAGACTAGAGATATGTGGTGTCTTATCCCTCCTCCTCTCTTGAGAGAGGACTGCTCCGTGTTAATATAAATGGCCTCTTTTACCTCTTTCAAACCAATGCTGCCCTCTATCCAGAAAGTGGACTTCGCTGTCCTCGAAAGAGTGACCTTTGTCTTCCAAATGCAGCTGGACTGCTGAATTTTTTTCCCGGTGGCTTTGATCTCCCACGTTGTGCCATGCGCCTGTGAAGTGGCTGTTTTGTTTCTGATCTGCTCATTGCATCGTATTGCATGTATCACATTGCTGAGTTTGTGTCTGGGTGTTTTATCCTTGTGGGGGACAGGCTTCAGCCTTGGTGTATATAATTGGGTTTAAAGTGGGTATGTATGTTGTGTTGGTTGAAAATCGTCTGGAGATTTCTAGATGTTCCTGCAACTCATGGAATGACAACGTTGCTTCATTGTTGTTCTCTTCTTTCTTTGTCTGTTTTGGAGAAGGGTCTTTTTCTGGATTGGATGAAGGTCCAGTTGTGATAGCCACAAGTTCTGAGGGCTTCATGAATTTTGTCTGATCTCAACTTTTACCAATCTCTATTTTCAATGACAATTAAAAGAACCAGATGTACTTTTTTTTTAAAAAAAAAGATAAGAACTCTTCCCAGTGATACCTTAGAATCCACATTTTAAACAAATCTATTTATCAAATTTTTATATCGCCCATCTCACTTGAGTGACTCTGGGCATTTTACAATAAAAGAAGGTTTTCAGTGCAATGTAAAAGTACCGCAATACTGTATTTACCTTGCTTTGTTTGTTAAAAAGACATTTTAGCGCTCTCAATTTTTCTTTATTCATTAAAAGTGCATGAATATTTGACAAGTCTTTCATGATAATTGTTGCGATTTTCTTTTCAAGTTGCACCTCACGAATGGTTTTGCGCCCATAACTCAAAATTCATGTTTAAATGTAAACACAATATTTAGATCAAGCATTATTTTTTTAAAAAAATTGCTTGCTTGTAGTCCTCCCTGTTAGTTCAAGGCACTGCTCTTTGGCCCCCCCAGGTAGCAGAATCTGTGAAGAGCGTCCTTTAATCAGTCTTTTTTTGAAGAGAGGGCAAAGGTCGCTGCAAGACGAAAGGAGACCCAGGTAATCTTTAAATGAAAATTCACTGCCTCGTTTATTTCTGCAATGCTACTTGAAGTTGGTGTGTAGAATCAGGAATAAGTTTAGTAAAGTAATCGTGTCCTTTCTTTGTTTTTACTAGTGGAAGAGACTATGGATTATCTACTGGAATTGTCCACAGCTGCTAAGGATACAGTATGTTCATCAAAAGTGTCAGGTTTTGATTCCCTGTCCGCATTGCTCGTTGGTGGAAATAACTCAAGCTGCAGTACTCATGAACTTGAGGGTCATGATACTACTGCAGTTGCGAAGAGTGGTGAAGAACCCTCATCCTCTGAAGAACTGGCACTCTTGATAGATAATTCTCTTGAGGACCGCAGTCGTAAAATTGAAGCAAAGAAATCAGAAAATGATCATCTCATAGGTAGCCTGAATCTGGCTCAGGACCACAATAATTCCAATTGCACTGAATTATATATGAACTCCAACGGAACAGCAATAGAAAACTGGTTGACTGCCTTAAAACCAAGTTATAAGGAAGCCGCTGAGTCGACATCCATATCAGAGATTGAGACAAAGGATATTCTGACACAAAGCCCAGAGAGTAACACTTTGCCAGAAGTTGTACTTGACAGTGGTGCCATTTCGGAAATTGTGATGTTAGCCGACAAGGCCGAGTCTTACACTGAGCCAAATCAAACACACAATGTTTTATTTGACTTTACGGCGGTAAGCACCCTGACTGCTCAACGTCATCAGATACTTGCAAAAATAGAGACCAACGCCTTTCCTAATTCTCCTGCTTCTTTGCAGGAGGCTGAAGGGCAAGAAAATGTAGTGGCTCTCTGTGATAATCTGAAACAATTCTGCGTTCCTGACCTGTGCGCAGGATCTGGTTTGAAATGGGCCCCTTTGACGCGGGAGGCTGATCCTCCACAGCAAACGTGGAGTTCACAGTTTTCTCTGTTTCAGAAATACCCTCAGCGGTTTCATTTTTATCCAGCTTTTGAAGCGCAATGGGGAAATCATAGCTTTGTGACTCCTATCGCAGTCAGTCCTGGGAAGTGGAGGCCAGCTTCGGATTGTGGGAGTCAAGGAAAGACATTTTGCTCTCCGGAAGTTTCTAAATCCTCGGAGAGCCTCTCTTGTGTGCCAAAGAGATGTGGCAATAAAAACAGGCGACCAAGACATCATTTTTCTCAAGACCACCAATTGCCTGGTGGTCACATAATGAACAGGAGGACCTTCGCAGGTCATGTACTGGTTCTCCTTCGAGGGCTTCCTGGATCGGGCAAATCCTACTTGGCAAGGTAGGTTCTTGTGTACAGAAGATTCAGAAATACGACGTTGCTGTCTTCTTTTTGCTCACACACAAATACATCATTAAATTCTATCGGTTAGCCAAATTCCCTTCTGACCTTATGCAGGTAGTCCTTGACTTAATAACAGTCTATTTAATATTACAGATTAACAGATTTGGAAGGGACCCAATAGGTCATTTAGTCCAACCCCCCTGCCCAAGCAAGAGACCCTACACCATTTCTGACAGGTGGGAGTCCAATCTCTTCTCAAAAGCCTCCAGTGATGAAGCTCCCACAACTTCCGAAGGTAACTTCTGTTCCATTGGTTGAAGAACAGTTGCTGGAATTGGATATGGCTAGTTTAATGGAAAGAAGGACCAGGGGTGTCATTGTAGCAGTCTTCCAAGGTATCAAGGGTTGCCACAAAGAAGAGGGGGGGTCAACCTATTCTCCAAAGCACCTGAAGCCAGGACAAGAAACAATGGATGGAAACTGATCAAGGAGAGAAGCAATCTAGAACTCAGGAGAAATTTCCTGGCAACCCAATTAATCAGTGGAACAACTTGCCTCCAGAAGTTGTCGATGCTCCAACACTGGAAGATTTTTAAGAAGAGATTGAACAACCATTTGTCTGAAATGGTATAGGGTTTCTTGCCTGAGCAGGGGATGGACTAGAAGACCTCCAAGGTCCCTTCCAATTCTATTTCTGGATACTACTTTTTATGTTTTTATTGTAAACCACTCACAATCACTAGATGAGATGAGCAGTGTAGCAATGTAATAAATAAAATAAATTATAAATTAGAGCCAATATAGTCCCAGTATAGGGACTATACAGCATTCATGACAGCCTGTGAACGTATGGCTTCTCTCACTACATCAAAAGACTGCCAGAGATTATTGTAAGTTATTTTTCTGAAAGATCTAAATAGTGAGAGTCGCAAGGATGAACAATACCCAGGTTTATTTTCACAATGATTTGTAGAAGATGAGAAGAAGGTGTTGAAAAAAAAAAGATGAGAGCTGTGTTTGTCATTGTTCGCAGGGTTTTGCTTGAGGATAATCCTTGTGGGATCATTCTTAGCACAGATGACTATTTTTATCAAAAGAACGGGCAGTACCAGTTTGATGCTGACTGTTTAGCTGACGCACACGAGTGGAATTGGAAACGTGGTAAGAATTTGATGCAGCAGAACGTGCAAATGCTTTAGAATTTGCTTTAGAAGTATAAACTTATTGATAAAAGTATAAAGAACTATAAATTTGATCAATAAATACACTAAAATGAATACGTTCTGCTCATCCTAAAGGAATATTTCTGTCAGGATTTATGCTAATTGTCTTTGCATTAGGCGCATATTAAACATCTGAAAAATTAGACCATTTTAGATAAAGTACACATACATTTTCCGTCCCTGGGCCCCTAATCAGTTGAAAAAACCATCCCTGATGAATCATATATGGAACTGCACTAACAAATATATTAAATTAAGGAAAAACGGCCCCTTGAGGAGCATTTGAAAATTTCAGTTGGTGCACAATATGGAGATACAGACAATTATGAATGCCACTCATTCAGCACATGTGACACATGAGTTCCATTGATTACCAGGATGTTTCTGGGTAGAATTCAAGCTACTGGTACCATGGCCTGGGGAGGTGGGTTAATTATGGGATGTTTATGGAGATTCTCAGCCATCCAGGTCATGGTTGTTGCAGAAGTGCTTTTTTCAGGAGGCAACTGGGCTTTCTTTGGTTTTTTTGAAGACGTTTCACTTCTCATGCAAGAATCTTCAGCTCTGACTGGATGGCAAAACCTTCCATTGCCCACCATCCTGTCAGAGCTGAAGAAGCTTCTTGGATGACAAGCGAAATGTCTTCAAAGAAAAACAAAGGAAGTCCAGTTGCCTCCTGAAAAAAAGTACCTTTGGGACCTATTTATGGGGCCATCTTTCCCATAAGGTGGTGTCTAGCCATTCTGTCAGACCTGGCAGCAGAGTCCTGTCTGCGAGAGAGTGTCATCTAGCACTGACAATGCTACCTACCGTGTTTCCCTGAAAATAAGGCCTATCCAGAAAATAAGCCCTACTGAGTGCCTGTGCAGCCAGCCACCTATTCTGTCTAGTTGCTCGCGGTGCTGCTAACACGAAGTGAGGCAAGAGGGTTGGTGGAGCTGCCCCATGCGCACACGGGCTTACCTCAGGGCCCCCACAGCTAGGCCATGCACACCGCGACAACTGCCTTGCAGCAGCAGCCCCAGCAACCATGTGCAGCAGGAGCCCACGTGGCCACCAGCCCATTTCCGCTTGCTCACGGCTGCAACGGAAGAGGATGAGCAACATGCCATGGCCGCCCATGAGGTAGCTAGGTGTCGGGGTGTGGATGGCCCAGCTGCAGGGGCCCCTAGGTAAGGCAGGGCACATGGGGCAGCTCAAAAAAAAATAATAACACCCCCCATAAGCCCTAATGCTTATTTCAGATCCCCAAAGAAAATAAGACCAGGTCTTATTTTTGGAGAAACACAATAGTTTAGGAAAGAAACATCCGTAAGAAAATCACCAACCTTAGTACAAAAGATCCTGAAGAGTGTCATCTGTTGGAATCCAGGGGTCTTTTTCTTGCCCCCCATGGCACCAGCGTTCTGGAACATTATTCCACAACCTTCCCCAAATTAGATTTGCCCTAACCCTGCAGGCCTTTCACAAGGCACAAAAAAAACCTGGCTTTGCCATCAAGCCCAGTTTATGACTTGTCTTGGCTGTGAGTTGTCTTGGCTGCTAATTTTGTTGGTTTCATATGTATATGAGATTGGCAGCCCATAAATTTATGAAATGATTAAAAGTGTTGCTTGAGAGATCTGGAGTTTCTTTTTAAATGTCTTGGAGTTTTAGTTCAATGTGTAGTTGTATAGTTATGCGCATTATTGCACATATTATGAATTATATATTTGGGTTCTTTTTATTCCTTTTGCCTACATTTGTAATTACTACAAGTACTTCAAAAACAGAGAAGCTGGAGAATTCAAAACAGATTATTAGAGAAGAACATACATCTTTTGTTTTCTATTAAGTAGTGATAATAAAAAATTGTTGGTTAGTTAACAATTAGTGTTTTATTTCTCAATTTATTTGTCAGCCAAAGAAGCCTTTGAGAAAAGGATCACTCCTATAATCATAGACAATACAAACACACAGGCTTGGGAAATGAAGCCTTACATTGCTTTGGTCAGTATTCCGTATTTTAGTGATATTATGTTGAATATTGTTTATTTATAGATAAATGGGTGCGTGTATATAGCAGCGTGCTTCAAAGGATGTAAAAAAAATCAAGATGATAATTATACTGGGGCCATCAATGGTTTGCACAAACAATCTCCACATAAAAAAATCAAGTAGAGCTTTTAGTGTGATTATAGGGTTGCCATTTTGATTTTTTTTACTATATCCTGTATAGTAAATATAGTATTTACGGTAATATTATGGAGTCCTTGGTGCTTTCTGAGCTTGGTGGTTTTTTGGCTGACATTTCATTACCAAACTAGATAACATCATCAGTACTAGATGCTGCACTAGATATCTGTGCCAAATCCCACTCCCTTCTAGCCCTGATAATGTTACTTAGTTGGGTCATGAAAGGTCTGCAAGAAAATAACCAAGATCAGAGAGCACCAAGAATCCTACAGTCACCATCATAGTTCTACTGCTACTATTACTACTATTCCATTTCACAAACCTCACTCCCTTCTAGCACTGACGATGTGACTAGTTTAGTAATAAAAAGTCTGCAAGAAAACCACCAAGCTCGGAAAGCACCAAGGAACCCACATTTCAACCCTGAGCTACAAATATTCTCTTCAGTCCATGCTATAATATTCCAGTCTAGGATTAGGGACCAAGATAGCCACAAATATCATGGCACCTGCTGATACTTTTGTTGCCCCCAAATGAGATTTTATTTTATTTTATTTTCTCCCTTGTCTGGAGTGCTGAATGTTGGCCTGCTCCTTAGATTTGGACTCCTTGTTCTTGTAGAGGATCCCTTTTTGTTTAAATTGGAAAGCCTTCCCGTGTAAATAAGTATGATTCAGATTAATTCGAGGACAACTTTTTTTCCCCTTTTGTTTAGCCCTATCTGGGAATCCCCCAGCTTTATTCACGTTAAAATAAATTATATTGAATCCACTGGGGATGAATCATATGCAAATACGATTAGGATTACTAGCTGGTCTTATGCTCTGAGAGCACTATAGAAATGAGACTTGAATTTTTCAAAAATATACGATAGAAGATATTGCCTTCAAGAGTTTTAACTCCTGGAGAGCGCCTAGACTATTTCTTGGTAAGATTTGGCCAAAATGGTTGGCATAGTCTTCTTTTTCCTAGAGTTAAGAGAGGGGGACTGGTTCAAGGAAGACCCTGCATAGGGTAAGACTAGAACTTGTTGTATCTTAGTTTCTAGCCTAGCACCTAAAGCACTAGGCCATATTAATATATAGACAGAGCTATTACAGAATTAATGAGAATGGTGATTATTATTATTATTATTATTATTATTATTTTACATTTTTCTTCAGTCACAGCAACACAAGTACAAAGTTATATTTCGTGAACCGGATACATGGTGGAAGTTTAAACCAAAGGAATTGGAAAGGTAATAATAGCAACAGTAGTAATTCTGTAACAACAGTATTGTGTCAGGTCAATGAGAAATAAATAATAAACATATCTCAGTTAGAAAGCAGTTCACTTGCTTGCAGAAAGCTTCTACTCAGCCTGCTTTCAAATTATCTATATTTCTGTAGTGCTATTCCTTTTTTTTGTGGCTTAGATTTTATTGGTATTTATAAGATTTCATAGAATAATTGGGAATGGCAACTTTATTTTCTGAATACTTCTGAGTACTCAGAGATACCAAGTTTTAATTTGTAGTTACTTTTTAAAAACATTCTCTCAAATATGTTAAAGTTTCATGCAGCATGCCTATGTTGTGGTGGTATATCAAGTATTTTGTTCTTTTCAATATTTAGGCGAAATGTTCATGGTGTATCCAAAGAAAAGATCAAAAGAATGTTGGAACGATATGAACATTGCCTGACTGCTAATTCAATTTTGAATTCTTCAATCTCAGATGACATGAGGAAGCGTGAAACCTGTGGTGAAATTCTTCATCGTGAGAAAAGGCAGGGGTAAACTTTCTACCAAAGTTTTAACCTTGCTGTTCAAAGTACGAAGTTTATTGTGGGGTCCTCGTGGACCTTGATAGTTTTCTTGAAGACATTTCATGATCCAACTGGGTCACATCAAGAGTGATATAAGAGAATAGTATTTGGTACAGTTGTGTCACGCCCCTGTTAGAGTTTGAATCTGAGATGGAAGACGAACAGCTGACTGAGAGCGGGAGAGTGGCCCCGTTGGCTGGGGTGGAAACTGGGGAGGGGCAAAGTCAGGCTGGGCAGAGCAGGGGAGAGGTAGAACAAGGGAGAGGGGGTTCAGAGGAAGACCAAGGCCTACCCCCTCCTCATCCTAGGGCGCACAGGGAAGGACAGAGAAGAGAGCAACATGGGTTGCGTGGCTTATGGGGGAGGAAAGGGCCCTGATTCCCTTAACAAGGCACACCTGGGGAGGGAGTTTAAAGGAGAGGCAGTTGGGAGGGGCGTTTGTCGGGAACAAACACCGAATTCATCGAGTGTTGAGAGTTGTGGCCTGCATTTCTGGCCTTCTTCCTGACGGTTTGAATTATTGCTGTGCTTTTGTGTGCTTATCTTGTCTTGCTGGAATTATTGCCGCGCTTCTTGGACTCATTATCTGGCCCTGCTAGAGTGATTGACTGCAGGCATTCGGCTTACAGCGTTTGGACTGGAGTATCTGCAGTCAGAGGCTGCTACAGGTTTGTGGGAGAGCTTTTCTCCAGGCCGGAGAGTAAACGGGACGTTGGGGCCAAAGTTGGTGCCAATAAAGGGACTCATACTGGTTCTCTGGCTGGTGTTGCCTTTGTGCCACGCCCCGGGTCATCACAAGTTGTCTAGTGCAAGTTGTCTAGCCCTCATGCTAGAACATCAGACTGTGGGAGGACATCCGGGAGAGTTCCCTAAGCGGGGCATTCACAGTTTCAATAAAACCCTTAAAGTAGAAATGATATAATTTACCTTGACATTTCGTGTGTCCTGGAGATTTGCTGTTGTGCTTTTCCAGCAGCAAAACTTGAGTTCAAATGGGTTTGCTACACTAGCATAGTAGGAAATGTATAGTATTCTGTGAAGATAATTGTAAAAGTTGTAGACTAGGGGTGTCAAACTCGACTTCATTGAGGGCTGCATCAGGGTTGTGTTTGACCTTGGGAGGGCTGGGGGGGGCGCAGCCACTGTGGGCACGGCTAGCTCTGTTTTCGGTTGGGGTGGCCTCCTGCAACCCTCTGCCAGCGAAAACGGAGCTCGAGAGGACTTCCAAGCTCTGTTTTTGTTAAAAGAGGCACTACAGGCCAGTCCTTCTCGGTTTCCAGGGCAGCCCTACAGCATCCGGGGGCTAGATCTGCCCTTGACTTTGACACCCTTGTTGTAGACCATCTGTGTACCCAGTGACAGATTTTAATAAGGAAAAAGAATTAGAATAGCATGCTTAATGCTAATATGAATTTCTTCATCTGTGTAGACCTCCCTATTTATTTCAGTAGATAATACAAAGATATGACTATTTCTGCTGAAATAATCATATCATTATATTGATATTTGGGGGTGGGGGGTTGTCCACCAGCTCAAAGCAAATGCAGACTCTTCCATTTGGTTTTAGAGTCTTAATGAAATGTTAAGGGTGTGTGTGTGTGTGTTTTCTTAAGTTTTCGCGGGCATTTATATGTATGGTATTCAGCTTTGTTCAGGTATTTTCCCACATCGTTATAGTTGTGCTTTTAAAGCCTGCACTCTCAAACAAAAATCTCCACACCACAAGCCAGGCAAACACCTGGGTACAAACAGACTCCCCCGACACCTCCAGCTCAAACACACCCCAACCAGGCACCCAGATGAAACCTAGCTTCCTAATAAATGATAGCCGTCCATTTACCCGGAGCCAAGCCGCACTAAAAGCCTCCAATACAGGAAACACAATGTTGCCAGCCAATCAAGCCAAAAAAAGCCACAAAACAGACAGAAGATATTAGAAACACCAATCAAGCAGAACACAGCAAACTCCAAGACCAATACAGACCAAGACTCCCAACCAATCAGGGTGAAGAAAAAACCATTCTGGCACAGCAATAGGCTGCCCCAAATTTAAATCTGAAACCACTATAAAAGTCTGACTCACAGATGAACACTATACAGAAGCCTGATGATGGCAGATGAGATTCTGCCGAAACGTTGCTACAACTTTAAAAGCACAACTACAATGACATGGGAAAATACCCGAACAAAGCTGAATGCCATACATACATACATACATACATACATACATACATAAGTATTTATGTATGAGATTCCTTAAGCAGCCAGTCTTCATTTCAACAAAAATCCTCTTTTGTCCAAGAAAAAGTTTTAGTTTTGAGCAGCCAGTCTTTTAACACACTGTATCTTCCTTCTGTCTGCTTATGCCATTTTAGGTTATGCCCTAAAATGTTTTAGCAGAATTAAATTTCAGCGATGTATCCGTTAATTATATATATATATATATATATATATTTGTCTTGTAGGAAAGAAGACCAGAAAGAACATTTTGCCTCCTCTTTGAAAAGAATAGAATTAAATCCAGATGAAAAAGGTACTTTAGAAGAAGTTATAGCAGAAGATCAGAACCTTCAAAATGAAAACCGAAGAGCTGGACATGATTTTAAAGAATCCAGTTCTGAATGTAGTATAGATTGCTTGGACGCTACTGCATTACCAGCAAGAACCAAAATGGAATCCATTCTTGAAACAGAGTTAAGACCAGTCAGGGATTCCAGTGAAAATACTCTGTTGCACAATAACCATGAGTTGAAACTTCAGATTGAGGCAACTGCATGTCATAAAATAACAGAGCCAGAATTCACAGAAACACAAAATAAAGATGGAGATTTTAATTCTGGCAGCTCAGTAAAACCTGAAATGTTAAACTTTGTGGGAGACTGGCCAGTAGAACAAACTTTGGCTCAAAGAGTGAAAAGAATTAAAAGATTAGAAAAACGTGCCAGGAGGGACAAAGGAGATTCAAGTATGCCAACAGCTACTCTTGATTCATTAAAAAATACGAGTGAAGATAAAACATTGGATTTGATAGACTGTCATCAGGAACTTCCACTTTCTGACAACAGGTGTGAAGATAAATGGGACGAAAGTGACTGTAATTTTCCTTCTATGTTGGTGCCTGAGGTTAATAATACAGAAGTCCATACGACAGAATTGCTGATGGTAGGAGACTGGCCAGTCCAAACTTTGCAGCAAAGACAACACAAAATGAAAAGGATAACCAAGCGAGACATTAATGAGACAGGTGGATTAGAAAACAGTCAAGATGGTGTCAGCGTTGGTGATGGGACTGCAACTTCTCAGCTGAATGAGACCTCTGCAGATGCTGAAGAGCTGTGGGCCTCTTCAAAGGGGGAACCCTTTCAAGGGTCTGAAATCACAGCTTCTGAACCTCTGAGTGAGAAAAAGCCAGTGCTGAATAAAAGAACACGTAAGCATCATAAATTAGCATTAACATTTACCAACAGTTTGGCCCTCAACAAACCAGTAGAACCACTGTCCCTGTGCAGTTGGACAGAAGAAAAACCCAATGAAGTTGTGGGGTCCCAGGCTACCAAATCTTCACAGACAGAACCACGAGATTTTGCCCTTCTGTGGAGACTGGAGAGAGAGATTGTCTTTTCAGAAGGTACAAAAGTACTGCACGGCAGACTCGATGGATTCGTACCCAAAAGAGTTGAAGCTATTCCAGGTTGTCCAGAAAAAATACCCTACAAAGTAACCTACGAGAGAAGCACCTATGTGGAAGAAAGGGAGCTGGTGAGAGTCGATGAATCTGAGCATCTCAATATTTTGTGTAAACTCTTTGGGTCTCTTTCATTCGATGCCATTAAAGATCTGTACGAACGATGCAACCGGGATATGGATTGGGCCACAGGGCTCCTGTTAGACTCTGCTGAGAAGCTCTGCAAAGAAGATGACGTTGGAGGCCTGCAGGAAGCAGAGGTTCGGCTCCCGGATGTGTCTCTTCCTTCGAAGAGACCCGCTGCGACTGAAGACAGGTTTGCCGGTTCTGTGGCAGGTACTCAAGCGACTGCGATTTCAAGGATTAGTCACGAATGCGAAATAACGAAAGTCCCCCTTGGTGACGACAGTGGAAACATTTCTGACCATCCTGCAGGACACGGCGTACATTCTTCTTCAGGAGAAAACGAAACTCATCCGTTACCGGATGCAGGAGAAGACATAAGCCCATCAGATCCGGAGGTAGATCCTTTGAACACGCAACTAAAACCAAGAATTTCTAGGAGGCTATTAGAGAATGATCCATGGAGGACATCCTCGGTTAATGAAATGGATATCGCTCTTCCTGACAAAGATGATGGCCCTTCGAAAGCCACCTGCGATGCGGAAGAAGATCAGCTTCAAGCAAGCTTACAGGAGGGCCCGTTTCCAGAAGCGGCGTCAGATTTGAAGCGAATGGAAGCAACCGATTTGAGCAGTGCAGAAAGCCACAAATCTGAGCAGGGCACAAAAATGGATTGTAAGTCCGGCATTGTGGTTCCGACACAAAGAGAAAAGAACGTCTCTGATCAAGATGATGGGACAATCAGGTTGCAGAATTCCATCCCTCCCTCAAAGTCCGTGACCATAGATTGTCTCGAACTGGTCTTAGCTCCTGAATTAGCCATGCAGTTAAGTGAAATATTTGGACCGGTTGGAGTTGATACAGGTAATAACATCAATGACTATTTTACTTCCATAAAGTAGTAAATTGATTCTGAACTGGGAACTGATGATTGTATATACCTAACAGATCTTAAGATTTAAAAGAACTGAAGAGGTTAAATAATAGATGTTGGTATAGATTAGGCAATAATATATAAGTATTCCAAGACTTTCTTTTGAATTAAGCCACTTTAGGTCATTGTTCATAATTCATGGTTTATTTTTGGCCTGCTACATGGGTTTGACATTTTTGTTCAATGGCTAGCTAGCTGCTAATTTATGGGAAGACTGTAATAAAAATCAAGTTACTACAACTAATTGCTCTGTTGTAGTAAAAGCTTTAATGTTATTTTATCTTATAACAGCAAAATCTGTTCCAATTACGGGCCCAGAATCTAGAGTGTGTAGGTGAACTAGTGCTACCCAGATATTTGTGACTTCATCTTTTATCACCTTAATCAACATTTCCACACAAGCTGCCAAGAGATTGCAGCAGAGAGAAATTTGAAAAAACAAGTAAATATGATTTTGGTCTTGGCTGACTGGCTGGGGAATTCTGGGAGTTGAAGTCCACAGATCTTAAAGTTGCCATGGTTGGGAATCCCCAGTTTATAACATTTCCATGCTTTCACATTATTTAGATGGCACACTTAAAAAAAGCAATTAAAACTCAGTTGGGTCTTACAAAAAAAGCATTAACTAAATAGAATGAAACTCTCTTTCAAGGTGTATGTGAATTTTATCTCTTTTTCCCCTCTCCTTCCATAAGGATCACTAACTCCTGATGACTATGTGGTTCATATTGATCTGAATTTGGCCAGAGAAATTCATGACAGATGGAAAGCATCTATTATGGTTAGTCAGCTTAAATCTAAAGATAAGCTTATTGTTGTTCATGACTTAATATTACATGGCATGCATTATATTATGGAATATTTATGTTTTTACTTGTTCTATAAATTATTGACATTTCAATAATTTGCAGAACAATTACATTGCACTTAGTCCAAATGTAGTCCAAACACTTGTCTTTAAAAATATGTGCAGCTAGTTCTTAACTTACAGGCATAATGGAGTGCAGAATTTCCATTGTAATTTGTTTCTCCAGACAAGGGCTACAGGTGAGAAGATCTCCCAGTTTCGATCTGTTGGTCATCCTTCTACGTTAGGTCAAAGGATTCCTGTCCCACTGAGGATGCGAACAATATGGCTAAAGAAGTAACCCAGAGAGGCATGCTTAAATTTAAGATAAGATAGGACAGGGCAGGGCAAGGCAGGACAATATAAGATAATAAGATAACCTTTATTTTCACTTTTTCTATGTATACACTGGCACACATTAAAAATGAAATTTTGATGCCTGCTCTGAAAAGAATACACACACACACACACACAATTCACAGAGTTACTTATATACATACAGTCCATTTTGAATACATAGCAAAACAAAACATCTTGAGAGTTCGCAAGATTGATACTATATAGTATAAAAGTATTAGAGAATCTAGTTGTTCTGCTTTAGCTACCACGAAACTACCCTATACTTGAGAAAATGGTGCTAGAATTAGGATATCAGTCCCAATTTGCACATACTGAAGCCTATCAGTGAGCAAAGCAAGAATCCAGTTGCAGCCCAGTTTGTCTCCTAAATGCTGAGGAAGGATCGTATTAAGTGCCAGACTAAAGTCAACAAACAGCATTCACATATGAGTATTTCTTTCCCCTGCGTGCGCCAGAGGTGGTATTCAGCTGTTTTGGATTGGTTCTGGCATATCAGTAGTGGAAATTTTGAGTAGTTCGGAGAACTAGCAAATACCACCTCTGGATGGCCCCGCCCCGTACCCCCGCCCTTTCCCATCATATATTCCCTTGTTTTTTAGCTCAGCTGATTTGCGTGGCAGAGTGGGTTGCCGCGCCTCAGCTGAGCTAAAAAGCAGCTCGCCTCACTAGCGCTGACACAGAGGGTGGTCTTTGAGTGCTGCGCATGCAGAGCTCTCTCATAGAACCGGTAGGAAAAAATATGGAATTCCCACCACTGAAGTGCGCCAAGCTCCAATGGAGAACAGAGGAAATAACCTCCTCAGTGGAACCATTCGGACAGTAAGCAAACTGAAGTGAGTCAAACACTGGAGGAAGGCCAGATACAATAAAGTCCTTTATCGGCCTGTCAAAACATTTCATAATGGTGGACGTAAGTTCACCTGGAGGATAATCAGTAAGACCCGTGAATGAAGGATGTTTTGGGGGGTGCTGGCAAAGTAATGGCAGTTTTAAGTGTCCTGTTAGTATTGCAAGGTACTGATATTATCAATGTTTTGATTTAGAAGAGGAGAGAAGAAGAATTGCACAAACTTCTTGAAGAAAGTAAGTATCGTCTTCAATTATCATGGTTCTTCTGTTTGTAAAATCCACCGTTGCAAAGATCTTACTTCCTTCTACACCCACTGCCACAACCAGCATTTCTTATGTGTGGACTGCTTTTTTTTTTAACAGAAATGTATCTCTTTTGTGACTTAGTTCTCTTTGTGGTTTAGTCAGTGTATATAAGTCAGTGTGGTCTATAGTTGCCTATTTTTATGTTTGGCAATTTTTAAAAAGTGCAGCATCTCACCGGCTGAAGGTTGATTCCGCCTTCCATCCTTCCGAGGTCGGGTAAAATGAGGACCTGGATTGTTGGGGGCAAGAGGCTGACTCTGTAAAATGCTTAGAGAGGCCTGGAAAGCACTACAAAGCAGTGTGTAAGTCAAAGGGCTATTGCTATCTAATGACCACAGACTACAAGTGAGTAAGCAGTAGGTTTCACAACTGAGAGAAACCCTTGTGAGAAACATTGTATTGTGATCGTTTATTCAGCACCAGAATAAGTTTGTGCTTTTAATATAATTTATTGCTTGTTTATTAAGGTTTTAACCTACCTTCATCACTTATAAATAACTTAAGGCAGAAAAGATGCCTAGTACTCCTTCCTTCTCCTGTTTTCCCCACAACAACAACCCCGTGTGGTGAGCTGGACTGAGCGAGAGAGACTGATCCAAAGTCATCCAGGTAGCTTTCATGCCCAAAGCAGGATTACAACTCAGCGTCTCCTGGTGATTGGCCCACCCAGTCAGCTTTCATAGCTAAGGCGGGACCAGAATTCACAGCCTTCTGGTTTCTAATCCGGTACCTTCACCACTAGATCAAACCTGGACAAGTAGAAAAGACGGCTGTGGACATGTTGTTTTTTACCCTCATCAGTGGAGGTACACCTAAATAGACCTAGGCAAACAATCAGAGGTGCTATTCAACTGGTTCGGACCAGTTTTGGCGTACCGTAGCGGAAATTTTGAGTAGTTCAGAGAACTGGCAAATACCACCTCTGACTGGCCCTGCCCACCTGCCCCCACCCTATCCTGTCCTATATTCCGTTGTTTTTTAGCTCAGCTTATTCACACGGCAGAGCGGAGTGCTGCACCTCAGCTGAACTAAAAAAACAGCTCCCTTCACCAGTGCTAACAGAGGACGTTTTTTGATTGTTGCACGCATGAAACACGCTCTCATAAAACCGGTAGGGGAAAAAATTGGAATCACACCACTGCAAACAATGTATAAATGACAGTAACTATTTTAGTAAAGAATACTAAAATAGAATTGATACACACGATGTATTGGTGTGTGTGTAATGTAATACATTTATTTTCCTGTCCATCTTCAAAGGGGCCAAAGTTTGTTTCTGGCTCTGCAATTTGCAATCTCAGTCAACCTTTAACTACATAAGAAAACCATTGCATTCGGGTCCCTCTCCTTATTTTCTTTAAGATCGTCTCTTTTTTTTCCTTTTTTTAAAATCTAAATAAAATGCCATTTCATCTCCCATTTTTATTTGTCCTGAAGAACCTACACTGTTTGAGCAGCTGCACCCAGGCAAAGTGGACGACGTGCTGTCCCTGTACGCTGCTGAGTTTCAAGAGCAGGAAAGTTCATCTACAGCTGGGTCGGCTGAAAGCTCAGCAGCTTCTGATGTTTTTCCTTACATGGATCATTGGAACGTCCACACTCAGAGAGTCTCACTTCGGGAGATCATGTCCGAAGAAATTGCGCTGCAAGAAAAACTAACAGGGGTAGGCTATTTGCTACAGCTTCGGCTGGGTCTATTTCCTGTACATCTCATCCTGAGAGCTGGGTTGTCATAGTGGTCCCAACAACCCCAGCTGCCAATCTTCCAGTGCTTTGCAGCATTGTGTTCTCTGTTCTGGGTCCCCAGTAGGTTCCGCAAATCCCGCCTTCCAACTCCATAAGCCTAGAACAGGGGTCGGCAATCTTAAACACTCAAAAGACCCAGAAAAGTCCTAACTGGAAGCTCCCCTCTGCCCCCGGTTCAATTCTGGAGCTGACCGGAGGTCCGATTCCCCCATCATAGAGTCTCCTCCTAGCATGACGTCCTTTTTCCTCTACCTGTCCTAACCAAAAGCCCTATCAATTGTGGAGCCAACCAGAAAACCCGCTCCTTGCCATAGAGTCTCCTCCTGGCGCTGCTTCCCCCCATCCCAAACCAGAAGCTCCCCTCAAAATTGTGCTGCTGACCAGCAATAGGGAGCTGCAGCAGAAGGATGAAAGAGCCACATGCGGCTCCAGAGCCATGGGTTGCTGACTCCTGCCCTAGAAGGACAAGTAGCTACAAGAGGACACAGATGGTCAAATGTGGATTGTCATACAAATCTGTCCTTTCTGGATGTGCGTTGCGAAATCGGATGCACGTATGTTGCATCCTGACAGCACAATGCACATTTCATCATTCGAACAAAATCCTGGATTTGTTAAAGTGTATTGCCAAATAGATCCCACTCCCCCCGCCCCCCAAGAATTCACAGTGGAAGTCATAACACTTCCCCTCTGTTTCCTCAAAACAACCCCGTAGGGTTGGGTGGTTGGCCAAAGAACTGCATGGCATAACTTCATAGACTCTGAGAGTCCCTGTAGGCTCAAGAGTATTTTGAACCCAGGTCCCTAAAGCGCTAGGGCAGCACCTTAAATATTATATCATTCTACAGAGCAGTAGAACTATTGTATATACCCTTGGATAAGCCAAGAATTTTAGATGCCAAAATGCCCTCAGAAGATCGGGTTTACCTGTGTGTGGCTGGGCATTATGTGTTGTAATTGTACAGTAATGGGTAGTCCTTAATTTACACCAAGTTTGTTTAGTGATCATTCAAAGTTATAATGACACTGAAAAAAGTGACAGGATTATTTTTCACACAACTGTTGTAGCATCCATATGATCAAAATTCAGACACTGGGCAACTGATTCATATTTACGATGGTTGCAGTATCACCTTTTGTGACTTTCTAACAAGCAAAGTCAAGGGGAAGCCAGAATCACTTAACAACCGTGTTACTATCTTAACGACTGCAGTGATTCACTTAACAGCTGTGGCAAGAAAGGTCGTAAAATGGGGTAAAATAACTTTCGCTTAGCAGCGGAAATGTTGGGCTCAATTGTAGTCATAACCCAAGGACTACTTGCATACTTATGGATAAGCCAAGAATTTTAGGTACCAAAATGCAATCAAAAATCGGGTTCACCTTATCTGTGGCTGGGCTTATGCCCCAATATATATGATGAAATTTTTTTAAAGTTACAGTGCCCCTATTTCTCATATGTATTTGTGGATAAGCCAACACTCAAATTTTTAATCCAAAATACCATGAAAGATGCATGGCAGTTTACCCATGGGTAGTGCAATGTTCATAATACTTCGTTTAAAAGTTTGAGGATTGGCTCACCTGCAGATATATGCCAGTAGAGGTGGTAATAACTAATGCAAAAATATGAAAAGTTGTGCCATGGTTTATGATTTGCACCGTATCATTGTAGAAATGCTTTAGAGGTATAATTTTTTTCTCTCTTTTTTTTTGTTGGTATAGAAACCTTTTCCTTGGATTGCTAAAAAAGACTGTGCTGCTAAACTGAAGGAAAAACAACTTTTGGAGTTATTCCCAACCATTAACGCAAACTTTTTGATGGACATCTTCAAGGACTACAAGTGGGTCTTTCTTTCATAATACGATGCGCCATCGGTTACGTGAAAGTATTCTGCCTGAAGTGACTCCTTGTGTTGTGTTGTTGTGTTTAATTTGTCAGTTATTCCTTGGAACAAACTGTCCAGTTTCTCAATAGCGTTCTAGAGGCAGATCCCATAAAAACAGTGATAGCGAAAGAGCCTGCTCAGAATGCCAGACGTTCTCCTAGCAACACTTCCAAGACCCGGGATAAAAAGGTAAAGGCTGTTTCGCATGCATGTTGCAAATCTGATTTCTGAAAAGGACTTTTACAAACACATAAGTTAAGGGTGGGGGGGGGTGGCTTGATGTGCTCTGAGCTTGGTTGTTTTCTTGCAGAGGTTTCATTAGGCAAGTAGGGGAAAAAGTTCAAAAGAGACCGCCAAAAAGATCACAAAACCTTCCTAACCAGCAATCAATAGCCGGATAAGCAGATTAACATCAAGTGGTAAACAAGTACCCCACTCAAGGAATTACAAACTCAATAAACAATACCCTAATCAAGAACACTTCCGCAATATTGACAGGGCAAGCCGCTTGTATAGAAACAGAGAGCAAAACCCCCTCGCTTCCAGAATTGATGACATAACTTAATTGGGTCATGAAATGTCCACGAGAAAACCACCCATCTCAGAGGGCACCAAGGATTCCACAGCCTTTCTCTTCTACCCCGACCTCTATAAATCCCATTCCCTTCTAACACAAATGTTGTTCCCTAGTTGGGTCATGAAACTTCCCCAAGAAAACTCAGCTTGAAGGACCCCACAGGGTCTTCTCCTTCCTCTTTCTCTTCTTCCTCCTTTCTGTGATGACCTGGGGTGTGGCACAAAGGCAACCCAGTCAGATAATCAGGAGGAATCCCTTTATTATCTCCAACTTTGCCTTCAATGTCCAGGTTACATTCTGGCTGGATAAAAACTCTCCCAGGAACAGCCTTTGACTGCAGAGAATCAAGTCCAAAACATGGTCAACAAAAACTGTAACTTTAAGTCCAGTCAAGCCAAGCTGAGGTAATTAGTCAGGCAGGGCAGGAGCAAGAATTCCATATGTGAAGGCACGGCAAAACTCACATGGTTGGAAAGACAACAAGATGCAAAGACAACATAGGATAAAGTCATGTTTGCTCCCAGCAGCTACTGCAGTCAGCATTCAGTTCTTTTAAACTTTCATTCCCAGGTGTAGCTAATGAAGGTAATCAGGGCCCTTTCCTCCCCTGTAAGCCACCCAACCCACTTTGCTCCCTTCTCCATTCCTCCCTACGTGCCCTGGGATGAAGAGGAGGTGGGCCTGAGTCTTTCTCTGAACTCCCTTTCCTTTGTTCTACCTCTCCCCTGCTCTGCCCAGCCGGACTTTGCCCTTCCACAGCTTCCTCCACAACCAATGGAGCCATACTTTCACTCCCTGTCAGCTGTTTGTCTTCCTCCTCGGATTCACTCTCCGACAGGGGCATGACACTTTCCTTTTCCCCCTTCTCCACTCCGCAAACCCTTTCTAGCATTGATGATGTTACCTAGTTGGGTCATGAGATGTCTGTAAGAAAACCACCAGCTCAGAGAAGATCAAAGACCCCTCCCCAAACAGTTTCGCCCTGAGCTACAAATAGATTGGATCCTGCAACATTATCCTGGGACGCGTACCCTTGTCTCCATTTGTCCAAATATATTTGTCCAAATATATGTTTCTATTGGCACTAAGTGAAGCTCACTTCCCACAGTATGGCCTTTTTCTCGGTTGTCCTTGAGCTAAGCCTTGCATTGTGTCTATCAAGACCTCCCTGTTCAGTCCCAGGCTAAGAGGACTAAAGAGCTGGAAGACATTCTGAGCGAGAAGGGATTCCAAGACACTCAGTATCCAGGCTACGAGGACTTCAGGGCCGAGGCGTTTCTTCACCAACAGCAAAGGCAAGAATGCCTAAGGAAAGCGGGAGAAGCCTATCGCATGGGGATGAAGCCAGTTGCGGCGTTCTATGTGCAACAGGTAACTTCATTTTTGCCAGGGACGAAGCAGCATTTCAGCACAAAGGACACCCATTCTGGAAAGCCACAAACTGCACGGGAATGTTAGGAAGGAGGACGTGGTTTCTCAAATGACGCGGCTGTCAAAACTTTAGTTTTAAAATGGAGATTGTCCTCCTCCCTTCACCTCCCATGATTTCATAGGTCACTTTTTTCAGTCACTAAAAGAATCGATGTAAGTCAGCAACTACCTGTATACTGATTCACTTAAGAAATGTGGCGAGAAAAATCACAAAATGAGGCCATTTTTCACTTAACAAATTTCTCCCTTAGCAACCGAAATGTAGGGCCCAATTGGGGGTTGTAAGTTGAGAACTACCTGTATTCATGATCGGTTGCTTTTCGTAGTCGGTCACAGATAATGCCCTGTAATGTTTTTAATTCCTTCTGTTCCTGTTTCATACCTATGTTTCACTTGAACTGCAAATACCTCAGGGGTGGGATCCTACTGGCATAACAACCGATTCGGGGAGTGGTGGAGTGCGCGCATGTGCATTACCGGCTCCGGCAAGCATTTACCTTCTCCAGCTGACAAGCGGCACTCAGCTGTGCTGCGCAAAGCAGCTGAGGAGGTAACAGCATAGAATAAAAGACCGCCTAGAGCCCGGGTGGGCCAAACAGACGACCAGATGGTTGTCACAGCGAACCGATCCAGTGTCAGCTGCGCTTCGGAGCTACTGGTTCTATAGAACCAGGCCGAGCCAGTAGCATCCCACCCCTGAGCTACCTGAAACAGATGTAACTGACCAGTGCGGTCAAAAGAGTCCGCTCATTGTTGTGAGACCCGGAGAAGAGTTCAGCTCTTTGCTTGGGGGGGAGGGAACGGTGCTCCCCATAACCGGTACCGCACTTAAGTTGGCTGTTGTGTGTCTGTGTGTTTGACTGAAGGGTCAGCTTCATGAACAGAAGATGAAAGAAGCCAACCAAGATGCGGCTCAGCAAATCTTTGAGAAAGTCAACGCTGCCAAGCTGCCCATCAACTTTTTGGATCTGCATGGTCTTCACGTGGATGAAGCGTTGGCTCACCTCTCTAGAGTCCTGCAGGAGAAAACCAAAGGTAAGAGCAGGGGTGGGATTCTACCGGTTCGGACCAGTTCTATAGAACCAGTTGTTATGATTCTGTGCAGTTCGGAGAACCGGCAAATCGTGCCCCTGGCTGGCCCCACCCCTCTCAACCCTCCCCTCCCCACCCAGCCAGTCCTTATCGCACTCGCACAACATTGCATGCAAGCCCGACTCGCTGGCTGCGTTCTTTCCCACCAGTCACTCCTTAAGGTATTTCTTTTTTTTCCAATTCTGGGAGTTGAAGTCCACAAGTCTTAAAAGTTGCCACGTTTGGAGACCACTGCCATGGAGGGGGGGGTGGGGAGACACACGTGGCCCATTTTAGCCACCTGAGGAACCGTGGGCTGGTCCCTTGATATTTCCAGCCCAGCCCCATGGCCCGGATTTAAGCACCCTGCGGGCAGGTTCTGGCCCTCAGGCCTTGAGTTTGACCCCGCTGACTTACAAGGTCCCTTCCAACTCTTGTATAATCTGTAAGTTTAAAATGCCGAATGTCTGAAGAGAGAACGTCTCGCATTCTTGCGAAACAGAACACAGCCTGGCAGGCGGCATACCGTACCTCTACGTGATCACTGGAAGGGGAAACCATAGCCAGGGAGGAGTTGCTCGGATCAAGCCAGCAGTTACGAAATACCTCACCAGCCACAAATTCAGGTGAGTTCTCCACATCTTGTAATCAAGCATTTTGCAGTTCTACATTTTTAACCGCTTCAGGGCTGGCGCTCTCGTTTTCTTCAAAGGCTAAATGGATCAGTCTGGTCGTGATTCTCTACTACAGGCAGTTCTCGACTTACAACCCCAATTGAGCCCCAGCTTTCTTGTTTGCTAAGCAAGGCTGTTGTCAAAATGAGTTTTGCCCCATTTTACAGCCTTTCCTTGGCCGCAATTGTTAAGTGAATCCCTGCGGTTGTGAAGGTGAATCGGGCTTCCCCATTGACTTTGCTTGTCAGAAGATCGCAAAAGGGGATCACGTGACCCTGGGACGTGTTCATTTAGTGACCGGGTCAAGTGCAACATCACTGAAAAGCAACTGATGACCCTTTTTCCGCACTTAACAACTTTTTATAGCATCCCCATAGTCAGAGGTGATTTACGTTTGTATGTGTAATGACCTGGAGTGTAACACAAATGTAACAAAATCCAAAACATAAATAAATGTCCTTTAATGCCTCCAACTTGGCCCACTGTTCAATAATTCTCAGTTGGAGATAAAATGTACTCAAAAATAGTCTTCAAAAGAAAGCAATACAGTCCGGATTTAATGAGCAGATAGAGGTGAAATAAAAAACCAAACAAACTACAATGATGAAATTTCCACAACGGAACAGGAGAAGTAATTACCAAATTCAGGGAGATAATAAGGCACAGTCTTTTGGAAGGACGCCAACCAAGATAACTTCAGACCAAAATAACACACACTTTGCTTCTGGCAATGCTGTGTTGTAATCATCTCTCTTATATACTATTCTCCCCAGCTGCAACCAATGAGGGGGATCATGGCCGCTTCTTCTCTCGTAAGCCAAGTTGTTTGTTTCTCCGTTCCTCTCTGCATGTCCTAGGATGAAGAGGGGTTGGGCCTGGTTCTTCCTCTGATTGCCCTGCCGGCCTCTGCCCTTCCCCAGCCTCCTCCACAACTTCCGGAGCCAGACCTCCACTCCCTGTCAGCTGTTCCTCCTCTCCCTCAGAGTCTGACTCTAACAAGGGCATGACACTATGTTTGCAAACTGGGTCCTATTTAGTCTCCCTGGGGGTCACGTGATCCCCTTTTGCAATCTTCCAGCCAGCAAAGTCGTTGGGGACGCCAGATTCGCTTAACAACTGCGTTACTAATTTAGCAACTGCAGTGATTCGCTTAACAAGTGGCAAGGAAAGTTATAAAATCGAGCAAAACTCACTTAACTAATGTCTCACTTAGCAAAAGAAATGTTGGGCTCCATTGTGGTCATAAGTCGAGAACTGCCTTTATCAATATTTGGATCATACTGTCAAATTTTGATCACGTTCTCAAAGATCCATCTCATCCTGGGCAGCCTTTTTTTTTTTTTGAACTATTACCATCTGGTAGACAGTACAGGAGAAGAATAAAAACAAGGACAAATAGGCTGAAAACAGCTTCTATCCCAGAGCAGTAGCTCTGTTGAATTCTGCTGTAAAGTGCAATATTAATGCAATATCAGGGGTTATCAATTCAATTGAATAGAATGTGAAGGATGTGTGTTTGTGTTTATTTTCATAGTCATAAATTGTACACTGAAGATGGCATTTAATTTCATTGTACGAGGTGCAATGACAATAAACTAAACTTTTCCTGTTGCAAGTAAGTGTTTATGGCAACCTTTTCACGATCTGGACTCTCTCTGCACAAGAGCCGTTGCCCCTATGATACTTTTTAAAATGCCAACTGTATCCATGGTCACAAAAAAAACCCACCCCACAACCGAAATAATCAAAGTTCATCCAAAGATTATGTTTCTGCCTGCACAGCTTCTCCCTCAGGGAAGCCGGAGAAGTTTTGTTACAACATCGTAATTGAAACAGAAGGAATAATAGCTTTGTTCCTTCTATTCCCTGTTGTTTGAATTCCTCCTAAGGTCATTTATTCAGAACAGTATTTAAGTTCAATCTCTTCCTCTTCTGCAGGTTCACAGAAATAAAGTCGGGCTGCTTTAAAATCTTGTTGGAATAGACAGGAAGTCACCAAGAGGATCGGAAAAACTGAGGTTACCAAAGCAGAAACAACTTCACGTTTTAATGGGATAAAAATATGTGACTTGTCAAAAACAAGATTTCACTGGAAAGGGCTTAACCGTCAGCAGGTGTTTGTGTCAGTGTGTTTTTCTCTACCAAATCTTTGTGTGTGTGTGTGTGTGTGTTTGAATGAGGAATATTTTTATAAGTGTTCTGCTTATCAAGAAATGCACCCAGGAATTACCTTGAGAACAAAAAATAACATTCTCAATGGAAAGCAAAAGGTTCCAATCGGAAATGCTCTGCCCTTTTCATAAACATCTGGAACATAGTGCTTTTTTTTTAATGGTCTCTATTCCATTTTAAAACAATTCTTGAAATTATGGCCGAGCTTACACTGGATGCTTCAAAGAACTCTACGAAGTTTCAGGTGATAAGAGCTAACGATTATTTGCCTCCCTGTCTGCTTTTCACAAGAATCCTTGGCTCACTTCCGAAAGGGGGGGAAAAAATGGGTTGCATTTATTTTCAGGCAAAAAAGAAAAGAAAAAGAAAGGTAGTAGCTTGTATCTCAGCTTTTCAGATCTTTTCTCTTCTTTCCTTTTAACTCTCTAATGCATTGACAGGCTGCCTGATAGGACAGTAAAAATGTGATGAGGAATAACAGGGAGGGTCTATTATTCACTTAGAGCTTTGGCCTTGACTGCTTATTTGGATAAGTGTCATTTGCTAGAATCAGGGGCCTTTTCAAAAGCCCCTGTTATTGCAAGGATAAGTCTCTACTTGGGAGCTTTTGATGCTCCCACAGAACTCAATATGAGCAGGCTGACCCTATCAATATTAAGATCTGCCACAAGTGCAGTAAGCTTTGAAAATGAATACAGAAGTGTACATTCAGGTATATGTTTGCATTTTGGCTTCTAGAGATGTGAGCAAAACTCCAGCCTACAATGGTTATTGCCAATACTTCTGGAAAAGAAATATGAAGGAACCCCACCTGTTCTAACGCCATAAAAATGATGCTTGTTCCTTTTAAAGAAAACACCAGCACCCGTTTTATGACAGCATATGAAAAATATGATCAGCTCTGAGCACATACTCATGTCATTAAGTAGAACACAAGTAGAAGACTCCTATGGCAGCTATTCAAATTATTGTGCATCGACTGATATTTTCATTTTCATGTTGTCATTTTGCCATGAATTTACAATGATTTTGTCAAACTAGCATCTGGGAAGCCAAAGCATTATAGTGCATCCATGCAAGTCTCGGCGGTATCTTTGTGACCTGCTTTTCAAAATCTTTTCTTAAGACATAATATAATTGTACATTTGATATATTCTTCTTGTTGTTGTTTTTTTTAAAAAAGATGAGATTGCTGAAGGGAATATGTGACGGTTTATGGTATTTTTAAAAACACATTTCTGAATTGGATAGCAGAGCTGAGCTTCTGCCATGGTGTTCAGTTCCTCTCCACTGAACCAATCAAGACAAATGGAAATATTGTAAAGTCATTTATTGCTTTCTTTAGAAAAACTGAATGTACAGTTTTACGTTTCTCCTTTCAAAATAGAGCAGCAATTTTCTTTCAGATATTTTTTTCTTTCCACTACGCTTTTCTTTTTAAAATGCAGATATTATGTAAGCCCGCATTATGAATTTCAGACATTTGTCAGATCCTTTAAAACGGCATTTCAGTAAAATCTGGAACTAAGAACGAGGAGGGAATAAACTGCAAGCGTGCCCAATAAAAAACTACCCCGATCGGTATTATCCCATCGAACTCATATTTGAAATAGATTATTTTAAAACTGTCCTGATCTTTCGAAAGACAGGACTATCCATCTGGGTCTGTCTTACCATTGTTTGTGCAGGGATCATAAGACAAAAGTAACTTGAATATGATATAGTCAAGGGCATCTTGTCAATGATTTCGTTTTGTTTCTCCTCCCCCCCCCCCCATTTGCTCTGATAAGAGTTGCAGGGCACGTAGATGTAACTCTGTCAAAGGTGGGATTTCTCCCCCGATCCCATTCTGCCTTGCCTTAATCCACAGTGGGAAGCTAGAAAGCTCTTCTACTTTTGTAATGTAGACTTCACAAGTAGCCGTGGCCTGCGAGGCTCATGCATCCTGTTGCTGGCAAGGGTGGCTCCCCAGGAAGAAAGAAAAGGGAAGGAGGTGTATGAGCAACCACACCTGGGGCTTACTTTTCCCATAGGTTGTTCGTTCCCTTCTGACCATAAGGATGCCAGATGGTTCTCCAAAGTGATCAGAGTCCTTGTTGGGACGTTGTTAGCACTGTGGAGGCCTAGATAGGTCTTTCGTAGTGAATTATTGAATTATTTCGCTCAAGATGCTTATAGGGAAGGTGGACTCTTTAAGATTGCCTCATGACCTGGATTGGATTAAGAACCGTTGGAGGAATGAGATGTTTGTCAGTCAGATTCAATAGGGCTCCATATTTGTCCCCATGATTTAATCTCTTATTCCGCGGAGAGATGATTTAATCTCTCTTTCCACAACCCAAGAGCATTGGACAAATTCTAAATTCATCCTTCCAGAGAGTATTATGTTTTTATTGTGTGTTTTTTCCTTTGTTGCCATTTGCTTGCTTCCATTACTGTAGTTTGGGGTGTGTGGGGGGAGTCTGTCCTCCCAGAGCTAAATCTTAAAAAAGATTGTGTAACCTTTCTCGTCTCATGTAGCAGAGGACAATGTCAGAACGTTCTCCACCCACTCTCAATCAGAAGAAAACTCCCAATTTCTCTTTGTTTTATGATTATATGGAATTATATATGGGGGAGGGAGAACAAGAGACAAATAATTGTACAGATCAGCTATTTTCTAGGTTTAAAAACCAGGATAACTGGTTGTAGTAAGAGCATATTAAGTGGGGGGAAATGTCTGATTAAGATAATTATTGCTTCAGCTCTACCCTCATTCACTGAGAAATGTGACACTTATTTGTAAATCTTTGTTATGCATGTGTTCAACAAAACATATTTAAATATCTGCTTACTTCATTAATGTAATTGTTGAAACAATGCCTCTACAGTAATCAGGACTTACACATTTCTAATGAAAAACTACATTTTGTAGTCTGAATAACATATATTGCAACAACACAACATGCCCAGAAGTAACATTTGTAATGGAAAACTAAAAATGGGGAAAATTCTATCTTTTAATATGCCAAAATGCAGAGCAGAATGGTGTTTTTTTTGGGGGGGGGGAGATTGAGGGATTAAAATCATTTATAATGATTTATATTTATAATGCCCTTTCATGCAAAACCTTCAATAGGAGATAGCCAAGATGTTTCTATATTGTTCAAGTAGTCTGCAAAAAGGTTAGAAGATGATTGCACAAATAAAACTGAGGTTTTAAAACTTGAGAAAAATGTTTGCTATAGTCATTGAAATCTGCAAAGATATTAAGGGAAGTCTACTCTTAAATAGATTGCCAACATTTCCATAATTATATTAATACTTTACTGGGCTTCAGTAAAAGCAGCATTAAAATTGCAATACTTTTAAGATTTTCCTTAGTCTTAAATTGAGGGGGGAAATAACATTTCCTGTACTCGGTTTTTATTATCAGACTTTTTTAGATTAACCTACAAAAACTTTTAACAAGGTAGGGATTTTGATTAGGACGCAAGATTTGCGGGAAAACGTTTCTCAGGGTAGCAATTTCTATGAGAAGTGCCTAAGGAAAATAAAGCCTTCCCAGCCCCCCCCACTTTTTTTTTTCCAACCAATATCATTGTGAATAAATACTATTAGCATGAAATGTGTGCTCTTAAATTTCACAAATGTTTGTTAATTGCCTTTATTGAGAAGAATTTACATTATGATACTAAATAAAAACTGCAACGTGAAATGAAATATACACATTCATTTACATCATACAGCTTTTTCCATGGATTTGTATGAATAAGTAACCACATACCTACCGGTAGCTTCAAGAATACTTGCAATCCCATCAACTTTTGATGTGACTGCCGGTTTTGGAAAAACAGAGGTATATGATTACCTACATCCCATATTAATATTTATTCATGTGAATCTAAATTTCAAGTGAATGTTCAAAAAGGGATGAAAATATTACCAATCCTCTCAAGGAAGAACGTTGGAGTCTCAAGTAACTAACAGGAAACTATTTTGCATTAATGGTGCAGAAAGTACATTCGTAAAACATCCAGTATTGCAGTACTCACCGTCATATTATGGGATATATATGTGTATGTGTGTATATAAGTGAATTCCTCGTGTTTTTGTTAAGCATACAAATCTAATTCCTTATTTTTTTTATATTGCTTGGTTGTTTGCACATGGATTTTTTTTTAATAAAAGTTTTGAATAAATACCTTAAAAAAAGAAATTACAGGTCATTTATTTAAACATTTTTCATTTCTCAACCTTCATTTTAAATGGAACAAAAGTCATATTTGCATTAGAGGAGTAAGCTTTCTATACGTAAAGAAAAATAAGATTGTGCAGAAATTAGTGTAGTTGTAACTTTGGCTGGCCTCTAAACCAGTGGCTGCAAGTCAAGGGCTTTCCTGTATAACAGTCCTTTTAATAGTTCTTTTGCGCCTTAGGGAATTCTTGCACGCCTTGGGAGCGGGGAGGGGGCTGAGTATTGTTTGTGTGTGAGAGAGAGAGAGCGCAGCAGAGTCAAAGACGCATTTTCCAAATTTTTGACACACAGAGCCCAAAAGGTTCGCCACCATTGATCTAATGCCCAGTAAAACCCCTGCCAGAATGGGATTACAGCTAATTCTCCCACTTACAACAGTTCGTTTAGTGACCGTTGGAAGTGATGGCATGGGGGGGGGAAGTGACTTGTGATCGTTTTTCTCACTTAGGAGCGCTGCAGTATCCTCGCAGTCACATGATCGCATCCCGGTGTGCGTGTGTGTGTGTGTGTCGCGCAATCCCCTTTTGTGACCTGACAAAGTCTACGGGGAAAGCCAGATTCGCTTAAGTTGGCTAACTTAACAGCTGCAGCGGCAAGAAAGGTCGTAACACGGGGCAAAAACTCACTTTGCAAATGTCTCACTTAGCAACGGACATTTGGGGCTCAGTTGTGGTTGCAAGTCGAGGACTACCTGTGTTTTGATTATACTGTACACCTGTAGATGGCAAAGCAACCAGTCAAGTCCTCCATTTTGGCTACTCTTCCTCTTCATATCATCACCAGCTGGGGAAATAATAAAAAAAAAAAACACAGTACAGTACTGACAACGGGGGGCTGAGCTCCTTGCAGGGTTTCCTGAGCCACCTTTGCTACAAAACGACAAAGGCAACAGAAAAACCACAAGACAACCTCGGGGGACAATACAAGAAGCAGAAATTGCAACCTCTGGATGACACAAATTCACCCCTTCCTGAAAAATAGCCGTCCGTTACCTCAAACTCAGAAATCCAGGTAACCCTTGACTTACGACAGTTCTTTAGTGACCATTCAAAGTTTACAACAGCTCTGCAAAAAAGGACTGGTGAGCCTGTTTTAAAGTTACAACCTTTGCAGGATTCATACGTATGACTGTTGCTGTGTCTCTAGGTCACATGATCCCTTTTTGCGACCTTCTGGGCAGTAAAATCAATGGGGTTCAGCGAGATTCATTTATCCATGGTGTTAGTAACTTATCAGCTGCAGTGATTCACTTAACAACTGCAGCAAGAAAGGTCGTAAAATGGGGTTGGGGGGAAACTCACTTAATAAATGTCCCTGTCAACTCATAAAATATGTCTGTGGTCTTTTTAGAGTTGCCAACAGAAAGGGAAGGTGGACCAGAGGGCAACTTGCATTCCATAAACGTTTTCAAAGATAGTAACTAGGTGAGCAAAGTTTCTGCCGTGCAAAATTCTAACTGGAGAGCATGATTGATGACTCTGGGCTATGGATGTGTCCCATTGGAGAATATGAATTACGATACAGATAACATAATCAGAGTTGGAAGGGACCTTATAGATCATCTAGTCCAACCCCTCACCCAAGTGGGAGACTACACCATTTCTGACAAATGGCAGTCCAATCTCTTCTTGAAGGTCTCAAGTGATGAAGTTCCCACAACTTCCGAGGGCAACTTCTGTTCCATTGGTGGATTGTTCTCACTGTCAGAAAGTTTCTTCTTATTTCCAGGTTAAATCTCCCCTGGATCAGTTTCCATCCATTTTTCCTTTGTCTGGCCTACAGATGCTTTAGAAAATAGCTTGACCCCCTTCCTCCTCTCTGTGGCAGCCCCTCAAATATTGGAAGACTGCTATCCTGTCTCCCCTGGTTCTTCTCTTCACTAGACTAGCCAGGCCCAGTTCCTGTAACTGTTCTTCATATGTTTTAAGCTCCAATCTCCTAATCATCCTGGTTGCTCTTCTCTGCACTTTTTCTAGAGTCTCAACATCTTTTTTATAGTGTGGTGACCAAAACTAGATGCAGTACTCTAGGTGTGGTCTTACTAAGGCTTTATAGAGTGGTATTAGTATCTCACTTGATCTTGATTATATCCCTTTGTTAATACAATTTAGGATTGCATTAGCTTTTTTGGCTGCTGCTGCTGCTGCACACAGCTGGCTCATATTTAGCTGGTTGTCTAGGTGTGGTCTTACTAAGGCTTTATAGAGTGGTATTAGTACACCCAGGGGGTGGGGGAAAACCAGGGTCAAGGGTGACAATGATGTGTCTCAGAGTCGGCCACACCTGGGCAGCGTCAGCATGTTTACTCCTAATAAATCTTTAAGTTTTGAAAATTTGGCTAGAGACGTGATTTAAATGGGGGTAACTACTGGAGCACTGACAGTCCCATTTAGCTGAAATTTTGGGCTCACTTGTCATTGTAAGTCAAGGACTGCCTTCTTGCTGAGGAGCTTCCATATTTACCTTTCAAAACATCTTTAGACCCTCCCAAGTTCACCCCAAAATTATGCCACTGACATTCACCAGACAAATCATCACATTTGGAAGTTTATCTTTGTTATGATATGTACAGAATAATCCCTGAGTAACAAGGATATGCACATGGAAACATTTATGAGAGTAGTTATGAATAATTATTCAGCCACACACAGATACACTAAATTGAGTTAAAGTTTACTTTAAGAAATAGCACAGTCCAATAAACAGTCCAGGTCATGTACGTTTTACAGTCCAAAGAATATCCAATTACAAAGTCTTCTTACTGGTTGCCTTTGTCATTTACAGGAAACAAAAATATCAAAGTATAAGCACAGCATAAATACAACAGAGAACCTTAGATAGCAACAGAATGTCAGAGAGACAGAATGTCAGAGAGAGCAAGCTATGATCTCTAGCTCCCTCTAATGGTGATTTGCAATATAATCAACCAATCGGAATATAGTAAAAATCAATACAGTGATATTGTCTTAAAGCTACAAACATACATTGTTGGTTTATATATTGCCAACCCAACTAATTGGTGGACAGATTCCTAACAATCTTTGCTTTGGGGGGAAGGAATTCCCCACCCAGAAGCCCCTTGCTTTCATGTCTCCCAAAATTCTTTTTTTCCCCTTCACTCCAGCAGACTCTTGTGAATTACTGGGGGTTGGTTATATAGGGCAGAAAAAAGGGGCGATCGTGAGATGCAAAATGTATTGAGAAGCGTTTGTGAGAAGCAGCTGTGGATTGGCTTGAGTTCCTTGGTGGGCGATTCTGCAGTTAGGAAGCTCTCCGGAGCAAAGGTAACATTACAACTTCCTTCTAAGATTGACGCTGGAGCGACCAAATAAATCTTTCCCACACAGCTTTTCATGGGCAACCAACACTGTGCCAATTGTGACTGCTATCTATTACCTCAGATTTAGTTCATGGGAAAATATTCATATAGTATTGCAAAACTTTGTTTTGGTCAAACAAAAAAGTCAGAGATTTTAAGGTTCTGCTTAGCTGGCATTGTTAACCAAGTCACATTCACCTTGTGGCCTACATGACACATTAATACATCACCCTGAATATTTATTTTTTAAATTACACTATGTTAAGCCCACTACATAAATTCTCCTCAGGATGACACCTGTGGTAAACCACAATGACATAAAAGAACAGCTGGAATATCTGGGGAGTTAATGAAATGAAACTGAATGTCCAATGAAATCTTATCAATGGCACCCTTACAACAAACTCGCCTACCAATGTGTGATGCAAGCCCTAAGTTGTGGCATTTGGGTGATGCAGTCGTCATGGGTGTCCTTCCAGCGTCCGTGCTTCTCTCCTCATGTCTTCTAGGGGGAGTTATCAATAGAAGAAAATAGTTGTAGCCCAGGGTTGAACGGTGGGGTCCTTGATGCTCTGAGGTGGGTCGTTTTCTTACAGATGTTTCATGTCCCATCTAGGGAACATCATCAGTGCTAGGAGGACAGTGACGACTGTGGGTCTTTGGTGGTCTCTGTTGCTTTTTTTTTGCAGATGTTTCATGACCCAATTAGGGAACATCATCAGTGCTAGAAGGGAGGAGGAGGAGGAGTATGGGGTCCTTAGTGCTCTTTTCTTGCAGACATTTCATGACCCAACTCAGGGGTGGGCTGCTGGGGGTTCACGAGAGCCCCCTAGCTAACCTTCTGTGCGGTTTGGAGAACCCCCAAATCCCACTCCTGGCTGGCCGTGCCCTGCCCACCCCGCCCCTCCCAGGAGTACCTATGCGGCCATTTTGGGATCCAGGTAAGTGCAGGGCACACACAAAGTCTCGGGGTGGGCAAAAAACAGGCCTCCTGGAAGTTTGGGAAGCCCAGAAATGGGCCTGTTTCCGGCTTCCAGTGAGCCTCCAGAGACCGGGGAGGCCGTTTTCGCCCTCCCGGGGCTTGAGGAAAGTCTCCGGAGCCCAGGGAGGGCAACCCATCCCACCATAGTGCAGGAGGCTGACTAGGCCACACCCACCATGGCCACACCCACCCAGCAACCAGGCAGAGAACCTTTAGCTAAAATTTTTGAAGCCCACCCTGACCCAAATAGATAATATCACCAGTACTAGAAGGGAGTGAGGTTGCTTCTAGCACTGATGATGTTCCCTAGTTGGGTCATGAAATGTCTGCAAGAAAACAACCCAGCTCAGAGAGCACTAAAGATCCCACAAGGGGCAGAAACTGCCAAACTTCATGTGTTCTTAGATCAAGGTGATTTTCTGAATCCATTCAATCTTCCTAGAGTAGTTACAGCATGAGGCACTGTGCAGAAGGATTTTTGCGGTGATCAAGAGATAGCAGAAGAACACATCTTACAGTGCTCTTAGATCTCTCACCAGCGTATTGATGTATTGAATATGATGTGCTAGGGAGGCAATCTTTCACAGTGATTCTGTACATGTTTAGGCTGCCATTACCAGAAGGTGGTGCTAGGAGATTATTGCTTTATCCTGCAATAATTATATTACATTGTTTCTTAGGGTTTCAATTAAATCCTCATTTTATTTATTAGCGATATAAAACACTGGAGAGGGCTATCAGAGTTTGCGGATTGGCACCATAAATAGTTCACAGGTGTTTTTTTCTAGAAGAGGGAGCGCTCTACATGTTCGGCTTTCTTTGAAACTTCAATTACATCATTTGGAGACTTTGTCCTTAGAGAAACAGTCTGAGTGTTTTTGAGTATCCTGTAAGTAGCTTAGAGACGGCAAAGTAGAGATTGCATCAGGTTTGTGATTCACGTTCCCGTATATTCCACTTGGTAATGAGCATTTACTCATCTTTCATTCATCGTTGTCTTTCGATTTCTTGGTAAGCAAGTTTTGAAAACGTTTCAGGAACTTCAGCCAAGCCGAAGAACTTAAGATAGTGCCAATTGTGTAATATGATTAAGGATGCCACTGCTTCCTTGAGATGTGTCTTCTGATCCCTTTTTAAAATCAGTTCAAGTAAACAACCAAGCATTAAATAAACTTGGGGGAAAATTCAGAATAATTTAGAACAGGGGCATCCAACCTTGGCGACTTAAAAGACTTATGGACTTCAACTCTTGAGAATTCCCCAGCCAGCATGTCCACAAGTCATAAAGTTGTCAAAGATGGACAGCTTAAAATTCTCCCTTCCCATATATATTTGACTTGAACTCTTGAATCATCTTTAGAGGCCTTACTTTACATGTCGTCACTAAGCAAAGTTAAGTAGGTGGCCACAAATAAGAATCCCTTCATGGTTCTGTGGACTTGTTGAGAGAATGCCATCGAAAGCAGACATTTTGGTACTCATCTCTTTTTTCACCTGGGCAGGTGAGTTTTAAATGTTAAATGCCTGAAGAATGTAGGAACTGTGTTTTTTTGTGTTTGTGTGTGTGTGTGTGTGTGTGTTCAAATTTTATACAGTAAGCTATTGCATGATTTTTTTTAAAAAAAAACTTCCTTTACATGCTTACAATCTGAAGATAGTTATAGTTTTGATTATTTGTACTAGAAATATAAAATAACGAGGCACTGCTTCTTATTGCCTGCAACCCAAAAGTTCAAGAGAATATACTGTAATGTTGTATTGCATTGTACTGTCTTTCATAACACTGACAAATTCAGTTCAAGAACACAGCCTGCCCAAGTTATTGCTGGTACACTTTTTGACCTCCTCAACAAAGAAAAAATAAACAAGTTATGCAAAACTCATCTCCACTTATATTTACGTGGAAAGTCTGATAGCTGCTTTAGACAGATACATTACTGTGGCTTTAGAAGTCAATATATTTTTTTTATCATTGCTTCACCAATGCTATGCTTTATTATGTTGTTGCTTAATTATTTTGCCTACAACATACACAGTTCTTGCCAATATAGCAAGAAGTGAAAGAAGTCTGACCTTCACCCACAACTTTGTCACATCTTACGTTGCTGCATAAAGAGAATTTTGTGTCTTTCCACTAAGCACAGAATATTGTATATCATTTACAGTTTCTCATTCATGCATATAGCTGTGTTTCCAGGGGTGGGGTTCAGCCAGTGTTACTACCGGTTTGGTGACTACGTTTTATGCGTGTGTGTAAAAAAACCTTAAGCTGTGCTGCCCAACACAGCATTTGAAAAGCCACTTTTTTCCTGCTTTTTCAACCTCAGCTGTGCCTCGCAAAGCAGCTGAGGTTGAAAAAGCAGGAAATAAAGGACAGGTAAGAGCCTGGGCAGGTGGACCAAACAGCAGCAAACACAGAAACAGTTTGGTGTCTGCTGCTCTTCAGAGCTACTGGTTCTGTAGAGCCGGACAGAACCGGTAGCATCCCACCCCTGTGTGTTTCACCCGTATAACTGGTGAGAATCAGGCACATTCGTCTAGCTATGTAAATATCTAACATTCTGCTTCTTAGAGCAATAAGATCAGCAGCTACAGGCTTCTGTTTGGGTCCTGCAGTGTATAGAAGACACACTATGTTTTTAATGAAGATAATGTTTTGATGCTCTCTGAGCTTGGCTGTTTTCTTGCAGACATTTCATGACCCAACTAAGGACCATCATCAGTGCTGGATGTAGGTAGGTATGAATTAGGTAACAGTGATATTATCTAGTTGGGTAATGAAGTATCTGCAAGAAAACAACTGAGCTCAGAGGGCATCAAGGACCCCACAGTTTGTTTTCCTTCAGTGATTGCTAACTGATGTTCAGTGGAAGGTTGACAGCTGTCTTGCCACTCCAGATGCTTCACAGCTGACAAAATCATTAGTTTCAATAACCATCATTATGTTTCAGTTTTTGATATAAAACCCCCAAATATTTTTATCTTAACTGTTCATATTAAATAAACTCATTTAAACCAGACATTTTCCTCTGCCGCCTTGTAATGCAAAATTAATGAAATAAAATTACAGGAACTGTTGGGTTACTCGGGGGGCATGACCTTGCATTTGTTCCAAAAAGGCTTCTCACAACCTTCTGTGATTGTCAGGAGCCCAAAGGCCCTCAACGTTTTCTTTCTTGATCTTCAATCTTTATACATGTTCTTCTTCTAAACTGAACATATATTAAAATCTCTGCTGAATCATAACAGCCCAAGGAGAAGACTAACAACAATGCAAATACAATATTCTGGTACAATTTTCCAGATTCATGTTTGCAGGAAAATGACCCAATGGAACTGCAGGATACATCACATGGAGACATCAACCGAAGACTCTGGAAAATTGTTGTCATGTCCCTGTCGGAGTCTGAATCTGAGGAGGAAGATGAACAGCCGACAGGGAGTGGGAGTGTGGCTCTGTTGGCTATGGAGGAAACTGGGAAAGGGCAAAGTCTGGCTGGGCGGAGCAGGGGAGAGGTGGAACAAGGGAGAGGGTGCTCAGAGGAAGAACGAAGAGAGCAACATGGGTTGCGTGGCTTATGGGGGAGGAAAGGGCCCTGATTCCCTTCATTAGCCACACCTGGGAAAAGAGTTTAAAGGAGAGGAAGTGGAGAGCGGTGTTTTCTGGGAACAAACGTGACTTTATCTTGTGTTGGCTTTGGTTCCTGGAATCCTCCCAACCGGCTTGATTTACTGCCATTCCTTCATGTCTGGAATTCCTTCTTTTGCCCTGCTGGATTAATTACCTCATCTTGCCTTGATTGGATTTATAGTTAAAGTTTTTGTTGGCAATATTTTGAATCTCTGCAGCCAAAGGCTGTTCCTGGGAGAGTTTTTCTCCAGCCCAGAAGGTAAACAGGACATTGGGGGCAAAGATGGAGCTAATAAAGGGACTCCTGCTGATTATTTCCTTTTGGCCTAATGGAAAAAGACCTGGAGAAAAGAAAAATCTGGAACTTTGTTACTATGTATGTTGACAGCAGCAAGACTATTGTATGGGGAAAAAAAGGAAGGACACTTTGATTCCAACCATGGATGATTGGTTGCAGAAGCTGATGGGATTGGTTAAAATGGCAAAATTGACTATTTTGATTAAAGAAAAGAACATAAGTACTGTTGTTTTCACATGGAAACTGCTTTTGAACTTCGTGCTTGACATGGAAAAAAAAATGAAACTTGGATTTTGGGTTTTACCAATTAGATTGAAGCTCCTTATAGAAATGGCTTGTTTGTATTATTATGAAAAAAACCAAAAAGTTGTGATTCGATGTTAATGCCTCACGTTACTGCAACTGAAAGAGTCGGGAGTCAACGTTCCTTCTTCTTTTTTTCTTACCCTACCTCACTTCTCTTCCCCGTCGTCCTCCCCGCTGTTTTCCTATTCACTTTTGTATTTTGTATCTCATTGTATAACTTTAAAATGTTAAACCACAGCACCGAAACGAATCAATGAACAGGATCGTTGGTGGTTGTCCCTCAACTTGTTTGAAACCCGGCTCTTTCGTTCCGTCTCGCAACAGGCTAACCTCCCCGTTGAGTGTGGGCAGAGTGTGGGCAGATGTGCTCTGGTTTTCTTGATCCTCCTGAGCCGATGCATAACCCACCCCAGGGAAACCCACACAGGCCGAGCTGGAACGCCCCAGGAAACTGACTCAAGCGGATGCCCCCCCCTTTTTTTTGTTGGTCTTTTTTTTGCATCAGCTACTGCTGCTGCTGCTGCTGCTGCTTTGACCATGGACAAAGCTCCTGAACTCCAGAGGTGCTTTTTGAAAACTAGCTCACTCGGTTGGAGTTTCTCTGTTCTTGGAGTTTAAAGATTGTCACCCACTAGACTTAGGGAGAAAGGACAACACAGCTTCCCTTGATTGCCTTCTCACACAGATAATAGACTGCTACCCACGTTTGCAAGGGACCATGCTCAGCAGCCTCGATTGGTAAGTTTTCTTTCCTTCTTTTTTTTCTTTTTCCTTTTTTCCTTTTTTACCTTTCTTTCTTTCTTTCTTTCTTTCTTTCTTTCTTTCTTTCTTTCTTTCTTTCTTTCTTTCTTTTCGTGTTTGGATATTGGGTGGGTTAATGACAAGCTCCAGCGCTCCTGCTGAAATCAATGGGGCATGAAAGAGATGACGTGTGTTTCAATGTTGTTTTTCTTACAATTCACTGTAATTACTTCTCAGCAGAGAAGCCACCCAATCGTTAAATTCAGGGCCCTGAAGCTCTTAAGACAGAAATATAGTTTGGCAAGGGATGTTCTTATCAGTTCAACAGACCATATTTCCATGGGGAAGAGACCTTGAGGGCAAAAAACAGAGAATCACAAAATCTCTGGGGTAGAGAAAGTTCTTCCGTAACCCAGTCTTAACCCCAAGGCTGGCTCAACTAGCCCAGTCCTTTGCTTGACGCAGGAAGTTTGTTCCCCTTATCCACAGGAAAATCATGTTATTTTGTGTATCTACACCTACACAGTCAGTAGATTGGTTTGTTCATAGGAAAAGAAGATTTTGAGAACAAAACTATGAAGACAGGAAGAGAGGTGATATCATACAGATTGCCAGTTGCAATGCCATATCTGGGCTACGAAATCTGGACAAACGCTAGATGACAGCTAAGAGAAATGGAAATCTCTAGTTCTTTGCTGTGGCCAGATAATGCATGGCTACACGTGGTCGGATTTAACCATAGTTTCAACTGGTAAACTGTGAGCATCCCAGAGCAAGTTAAATCCGAAAGTGCTAGAGAATATCTGGAAACCTGGCACTCCCAACAAATCAGTCACCAACAGGCACATAAAGATAAATAACCTTTAGACTTGATTCAGAACCGCAGTGGAAAAGCTAAATGGAAATAAAAAGACCAGAGCACCTCTGGCCAACAATCAACAACCAAATAAGCAGAGATTAACACCAAGATGAACACCTGACAAACAAACAATACCAACAGTACTCTAATCAAGGAGCTACCAGCTCAGATGAACAATCCCAGTAAGCAACACGAACAATCAAGAAACTACCAAGGAGTTACCTCCACCAAAATGGACAGGGCAAGCTACTGGATATAATCAGAGAGCAAACCCTCCCTTCTAGCACTGAAGATGTTCCTTAGTGGGGTCATGAAACGTCTGCAAGAAAACCACTAAGCTCAGAGAGCACCAAGGACCCCACAGTTTAACCCTGACCTACAAATACCCTCTTCTATAGGGGTTTGCTATCATCTGATGGAAATTCAGAATTGCAGACCAGATCTGATACCTCCAACCAGAGAGGGGAAAGAATGCAATCTTTTGAAGGAATGGGACCTTCAAAGGTTTATAAAAGCTAGAATTCAAGGGAAAAAAGTCATAGACGGCAATAACAAATCTTGGGGCATATTTTTAATGTAAAGTGCACATATTTTATTACTGTTGGTGACTATGTTTAAAAAAACAGAAATGCTGGTTTTTAAGCAAGCATTCACCGATTATTTGAAACCATTTATGAAACTACGCACAACAACATATATAAATCTGCCAAAATGTTAGTCTCTATTATCATCTTACCTTTCCATTTGAAATGGTGGCTTTACTTCAAATGGATAATGAAAACCTGGGCCAAGTTTTGCATCTAATCTTGCAGCAGATTGCATTGAAATTGATCACAGTTAGTGGATCTAAATGTATTCATACAGAAAATATGTCCATGGAACCAGGGACACAGAATCCAAATTACTCAGAATAGATTATGGATTAATTCTAGCTAAGATTAAGCCTAGATATTCCCCCAAAGGATGTCAAAACAATAACTGCATTTTAGTCTGAATTATTGCTGAGTTACAGGAGTAGATGTTGGTGAAAATGGTCCAGAAATTTTGATAACTTCCTAAGTTTGTTAACCAGGACTGGTGCAAATGAACACACTGTGTAATTTACACTAGCTTTAGGTCTTTTTTCCAGGGGTTTCCAGATGAAATGGGACTGCTAGGATTTCTATCCAGGTAGATACCCAATTTGGGGATTTTGGAATCACTGGTGGTAGACGCATATGAGAACAAAGGCAGAAAGTGGGAAATAATTCTGTTCTTAATCAGAACAGAAGCAATATTCAGAAAAATGGTACCTTTATGTATTTCTGCTTCAAAAGAGAACAAATCTGCTGCCACTCATACCTGGCAGGTAGGCTTGGAAGACAATTATTCAGGTTCTGGGCAAGGAGCCTAGGACAGGGCTATTTGGACCGTATTCAAATTCTTTTGACACATCGTGGTGGAATGTGGCGGAAAACCCTAACCAAATTAGCATCAGATTCAGGCTGAATGTGAAACCACACTCTGAAACCAAATTCAGAAAGGGGACTTGGACTGCTGAAGCATCAGTTGGTTTGTTTCAACGTTATTCAGTGCTGCTAAGGACCAGATGACAGAGTTTCCCAAGCCGCTTAAGAGTCTTTATCAAGATATCTCTGTGACCACAAGTGCCCTTCGTGAAGTTTGGCTGGATCCTGGAGGCTGGGGAAATCTAAGCTACCTTTATACACTGCTGACCTCACATTTCGATGACAGCGGGAATTCCAGATCTGGGTGAGGAAAAAATCCAGACAACCACTAGAGGGCAGCAAGGAGTTTTCTATAATGTATCAGCTGCCACCCTAGTTTTCAGCTGGGGTTGTGGGGTTTTTTTGCAATCAAATTTCTGGTAAGTCTTGGTCATTGCAACTTACAACAGTTGGTTTAGTGACCATTCGAAGTTACAACGGCAATGAAAAAAAGGGACTTAATGACCATTTCTGAGACTCACGACCATTGTAGCCTCCCCAAGGTCATTCGATCAAAATTCAGGCGCTTGGCAACTGGCTCCACGCTTATGACGGTTGCAGTGTCCTGCAGTCATGCGATCCTCTTTGGCAACCTCCTGACAAGCAAGATAAACATGGAAACGAGATTCCCTTCGTAACCGGGTTACTAATTTAATCGCTTAACAAAGGTGTCCAAAAAAAAAAAAAAAAGAAGTCGTAAAATGGGGCAAAGCTCACTTAACAACATAAATTTCGGTGGTAAGTTATGGTCGTAAGTTGAGGACTAGCTGTACTTTCTATAGGAGGCTTCTGATTCAGAAGCTACAAGGTGGAGGATCTTCTAACCCAAATTGCTGAGTGGATTAGCTGGCCCTGCAAGATGATGATGGAACCTACACTTGGTTTCCAACTTGCCGCTGGGCGAGATGCAAAGTCATTGGCCCATCAAGCCACGAGGAACATGGGAGCAGAAATCCTAGTAGGCTGGCTAGTAATTGCTTTAAGTTTGCTCATCCCCTAAGGCCACCTGAGAGCTTTTATTGGGGTTGCCAGGACACGATGATTATCATCTTGTAATCATTTCCAGAGAGGCCTTCTCTCTGGTGGCATCTGTTCTTTGGATTTATTTGGTTGGAACGCCTTGGTCTTCCCTGAGTGAATGGTAATAATGGACAGAAACATAGTTTAATTAGGGTCTCCCATCCATTTTAATGTATGCTTTATATCAGGGGGTCTCAAACACAATTTACCTGGGGGCCGCTGGAGGCAGAGTCTGGGTGAGGCTGGGCCGCATAATATTATACTTTATATTATACTTTACATTATACACTAATATTATACTTTCATATCACAGTGGGGGCCACAGGAGATCGTCCTGTGGGCCGCAATTGGTCCGCAGGCCGCGAGAATGAGACCTCTGCTTTATATGAACCCATTGAGCATTTTGATTATTGTTTTGAAGGCTGATCCTAGATGGTTCCATATCATTTTATGCGAAGGGATATACAAATAATGCCAATGAATGAAGAATGCATAACTTCCAAAGGTGCTTTTTACAACAGGCAGCTAGACTTTCTTGCTATTCTTTGAAGACGTTTTGCTTCTCACCCAAGAAGCTTTTTCAGCTTTGACTGGATGGTGGGGAATGGAAAGATTTATAGTCCTTGCAGACAGCTGGTCCAGGACTACCTGGATGGTTGAGTGACCCTTGAGGGTATCTTGACCTTAAATGGATAGCAACTTTTGGTTTTTTGTGTGTGTGTGTGTGTATGTGTGTGTGTGTGTGTGTGTGTGTTACTGATTTAAATACATTTTGAAGTGTAAGGCGAAACTAGTATAGAGTATAATGCAACATATTTATACCTTGCCTTTCAGTGCTGGTTCACAAAACAGCTCAAAAACATCAATGTTATAAGAACCTGAATGATTAAGAATTTGCTTCCTAGACAAACATTTACCATTTGTGATCCCAATGCATTTTCACAGTGCGTGTTTTTTTAAAAATAAAAAACAGAAAATACAGAAGAAAAGGCAAAATGGTGCACAATATCACTTCTTTAGTAATAGAACCAGTGCAAATGGACGTGGAGCCTTCTTGGAACTGCTGAAAGAAGGCTCCACACCCATTTGCGCTACTCAGGTGACCCTGAGGACACAGATAAACCTCCAAGTGGCCTCAATGACTCTCTGAAAACAATGCAAACGACCAGCTGTCTGCAAGGACTATAAATCTTTCCATTCCCCACCATCCAGTCAGCGCTGAAGAAGGTTCTTGGATGAGAAGTGAAATGCCTTCAAGGAAAAACAAGAAAGTCCAGTTGCCTCTTGAAAAAGCACCTTTGGGACAACCATGACCTGGATGACCGAGAATCTCCATAGACATCAAACAATTGTATAATTTAACCAGAGGAAATATTTAGATATTTCCTTCTAGTCAAATTAAATAGAGTAAGAAGTGATTCAGATCAACTTGAGCCTCCTTCTGCGGAAGTACTGTTCTTGTAAGATGTTGAGTCTCTAGAAAATGTACAGAGAAGAGCAACCAGGATGATTAGAGGACTGGAAGCTAAAACATACAATGAACAGTTGCAGGAACTGGGCTTGGCTAGTCTAGTGAAGAGAAGGACCAGGGGAGACATGATAGCAGTCTTCCAATATTTGAGGGGCTGCCACAAGGAGGAAGGGGTCAAGCTGTTTTCTAAAGCGCCTGAAGGCCAGACAAGGAATAATGGATGGAAACTGAAGAAGGAAATATTCAACATGGAAATAAGGAGAAACTTTCTGACAGTGAGAACAATCAATCCAATGGAACAACTTTCATTTGGAAGTTCTGGGAGCGCCATCACTTGAGAATTTCAAGAAGAGATTGGACTGCCATTTGTCAGAAATGGTGTAGGGTCTCCTGCTTGGGCGGGGGGTTGGACTAGATGACCTACAAGGTCCTTTCCAACTCTGATTATCTGTTATCTGTATTAATCTGAGCCTGAAGAACTGGTGGAAAAACCCTGAGGGAGTTGAACTTTAAAAAAAAGTGTGTGTGTGTGCGCGCGTGTGTTTTCATGGCCTTGTAGTAACAGGCAAGAAGTCTTTTTGTGCAGTGGAGGTAGTCTTTGCTTATCAACTGCCTCATTCAATGAACATTCAAAGCTACCGTGTTATGGGGGGGAAAGCAGCTTTTTATTTACTTATTGAAGGTTTACGATCGGTCAGTTGAAGTTGCTTTTAGATTACGAAGTCCTGGTTCTATGACTAAAGAAGTGATATTGTGCACCATTTTGCCTTTTCTTCTGTATTTTCTGTTTTTTTTTTTAAAAAAAAAACGCACTGTGAAAATGCATTGGGATCACAAATGGTAAATGTTTGTCCAGGAAGCAAATTCTTAATCATTCAGGTTCTTATAACATTGATGTTTTTGAGTTGTTTTGTGAACCAACACTGAAAGGCAAGGTATAAATATGTTGCATTATACTCTATACTAGTTTCGCCTTACACTTCAAAATGTATTTAAATCAGTAACACACACACACACACACACACACACACACACACACACAAAACCAAAAGTTGCTATCCATTTAAGGTCAAGATACCCTCAAGGGTCACTCAACCATCCAGGTAGTCCTCAACTTATGACCACAACTGAGCCCAAAATTTATGTTGCTCAGTGAGGCCTTTGTTTGCCCCACTTTAAGTCTTTTCTCACGACATTTGTTAAGTGAATCACTGCAGGTGTTAAATTAGTCACCCGGTTGTTACGTGAATCTGGCTTCCCCATTGACTTTGCTGGTCAGAAGGTCATGACCCTGGGACACTGTCATAAATGTGAGTCAGTTGTCAAGTATTCAAATGTAAATCCACATGACCATGTGGGTGCTGCAATGGGCATAAGTGTGAAAAAGGGTCGTCAATCACTTTTTTTCGGTGTTGTTGTAACTTTGAATGGTCACTAAAGGAACTCTTGCAAATTGAGGACTACCTTTTTTTGTTTCTTGGCACTATAATAAAAATAGATTGCCACTGTCCTCTTCCCCCTCCTTTTTCCAATTGACTGGTTTAGCTTGCAGCTTAGAATTTCCAGTTAGTCTTTCTCGTAAGAAGCGAGTCGGCCTTGCTCAGCTTTGGAGCCCAAACAGGTCTGATTAAAAATGATGCATCCAAAAATGTTACTCCCAGAGTTTCAACCTCCTTTGAAATCAGGGTGCAAATCACCATCCCAATAACCGTGTTCCTATTGAGGCTAAATGCCACCTGGAGTCTACAAGTATTGAGAGGGTTAGATCAACTGCAGGCATGCATGCATAAAGTATGGCGTGACTTGTGCTTGAGAAATATATACCCCTATCAAAGAGATATCCTAGTCTTTGAATTGAATTGGGAGCTACTGTGGTTAAGTCCCAAAGGTGCTTTTTTTTCAAAAGGCAACTGGACTTTCTGGTTTTTCTTTGAAGACGTTTCACTTCTCATCCAAGAAGCTTCTTCAGCTTTGGTTGGTTGGTTCTGTTCAAATGTCTTCAGCTCTTCAGCTCGCTTCATGGATGCGAAGCGAAACTTCTTCAAAGAAAAACCAGAAGGTCCAGTTGCCTCTTGAAAACATGGGACAACTTTAGGACAATCATGACCTGGAGGACTGAGAATCTCCACAGATATATTACGGTTAAGGTTTCAATCCACCACCTGCCTTCTTAGGACGAGGCCTGGATGTTTATACTGGCACTTACATTTCTAAGTAAAATACAAAAGGTTGGCCCGCTTTGCTAAACACTGGTCTTGTTCCTTCATTCATTCGATTTCCATAGCTGCCCTCTGCCTGGGCATCTTATGATTCTAGAATTATAGAACAGCTGAACCTGTTAAAAACATACAAAATATAAATCAATACAGCGGCCACGATAGTTAACCAACCATCAGTAAAGCCAAAAAGTGAGGCCCTTACCACCCTCTGGGCCCCAGGCCTGGGTCCACAATCAACTTTTTAAAGTCTTGCAATAAACCCGCAGGATTGGGTGCATTTCTACATTCTGATGGGAGGATCATCCACAGAGCAGGGGCCACTGCAGAAAAAGCCCTGTCTTCTAATTTTCTTTGGACAAGTTCCCTGAATTTGGTGTGTCCAGAAAAGTATAGGACTGGGAAAGATACTTAAAAATGTGGACACCTTTGACCCAGAGGTGGTATTCAGCAGGTTCTGACCAGTTCTGGAGAACCGGTAGCGGAAATTTTGAGTAGTTCTGAGAACCAGCAAATACCACCCCTGACTGGAGATTTTACAGCATCCTCCCACTGCCACGCCCTCCAAGCCACGCCCACCGAACCGGAAGTAAAAAAAATGAATCTCACCACTGCTTTGATCTGTGCAATTTGAACTCCATTAATTTGAAACCCACTTATATTGAGATCTTTTAGTAAAGAGAAGCACCTACGTAGTGCAGTAATTTATTTCCAAATCCTCAATATTTCAGAGGGAGCAATGGCGGCTTATTTGGGTCAAAGATATAATAGCTGGATCTCAATATAAAGAATCTGAGGGTTAGCAGAAGAGGGTGAAAATCATGTTTAGCGAAGGGCAGAAGGAATAGGAGGGAAGGAAGGATAGAGTCTTAATAACTGTTTTTGGAGTGGGAATTTGAGGTATGAGGGCACAGTTGACTTGATCTTATCGCTATTTTAACACTTATATTGCTGCGAATGGGCAATTAGATTAATTTTCTAAATAAATAAACAGTCATAAGTATGAACCAGTTGTCAAACATCTGAATTTCTATCATATGATCATGGCAAAGCTACAAAGGTCATAAGTGTGAAAAATGGTCATATGTCACTTTTTTCACTGCCCTCATAACTTTGAATGGCCACTAAATGAACTGTTGTAAGTCAACTTGTATTTGTTATGCCCGGATTAAAAGAAATGGCATGCAAATAATCCCAAATATATAAATAAGATAACCTCTCTAAACATCCATCTGGCTGCTGGATCGTACACCAACTCACATTTGTGGTCTGGCTCAGGAGCCCCACAGGCAATAAGACTCATGTTTTGCCGGTATGCGCACCCCTGTCTCAAGCCACAATGTCTTGGGCTACTGCAGCGATGATAGTTTATTATCAAACTGAGTGTCTACAATATTGAGACATATTGAAACTTAGGAATATATTTGATATCCTCCAACTTCGGTGACCACTCAGCAGAAAGTATGACTCAATTGCTCTTATTGGAAGAGCAGTAGGGAAACTGTTTTGGGAATCCCAGAAAAGTGGTTACTTTGTCAGAGAGAGATAGGTGGTTTTACGCGTGGAAAAAAAAAATAGCTTCGGTTAAAATTAGTCTGAAGGGAACAGAATCAATACTTACATCTTCAATCAATACTTACATCTTCAATTAGCTTTGGCTGGAGCACAGAACTATTCTGGGACGTGATCAATTATTATATTTTTACAGCAAGGACAAACCCTCCAGATTTTATCTAAACTATAGATTTCATACGATGATAGGCGTTTTAACGTTCCTGGTGTTAGGTTTTATCGGCAGGCATGTATTTTTATTTTTATTTATTTATGGAATCCAGTGATCCAATTCAACAACCTTTATGGGTCCAAGTGAAAATCTATAATATGAGCCTTTGGAATTTTGGCAGGAGTTTGGTTTCTTTTTCAGTCAAAATTCATTTGTAATTCCAGCATTATTAGATGTAAACCATTCTTAAATTCTGGCCTTTATGAATTAAGCTGCATTATATTATTCCTGTAGAATAATTCCAATTCAAAAATTGCAATTAAATCCCTTCACAAACTAATAAGAATATTGATACTTCAGATCAGCTTATTGAAATTCAAGTTTTCATCGCCTGAGGAATTTGGCTTGTCCAAAACTTTGAAATGGCAATAATTTAGTCAAAACTTCTGAGTACAGTGCAACTTCTGAATTAGCTCTGCAAGATAATAGCTCCTGTATTAGCAGTGATAAGTATCTGGGAATATTCCAAATCCACAGTATTTTTTACAGATACCTTAAGAGGGTTGCAAAGGTGAATATTCATCATTTCCGTGAACTTTTGAATTGGAAAGCCCTATTTGAACAAGTCTTAAGGAGTGGTAGATATACTTAGATAAATTTAAGATGAGATTAATTCCACACAGGCATATTTGATTGCTTTGAAATGTGAGATGGCAAGCATATAAACTCAATAAATAAAAACCCACTGAGAGTTGCCTCAAATTGCGAGATAGATGGGTGGTGTTCAAATTAATAAACAAATAATGGAAATATTGGAGAATAATAGTGGACACATAAACATAAAATAATGATAGGGAGACTTACCCATTGGATCTGGGCTCGCTTATCGCTGTCCTCATTTAGTTGAATATACATATATTTATTCATGTGGTTTGGGAAATGAAAGGAATATTTGGTTGATATATATATATGAATATATATACATATATATTTATATATATGGCATTCAGTAAGTACCCGCGAAAACTTAAGAAAATATATATATATATATATATATATATATATATATATATATATATATATATATATATATATATATATATATATATATATTTGTTTTCTGAGGTTCTCGCAGAGGTATTTGTATGTGGATCTTTGGTTGTTAGGGTTTCTCGCGTAAGATTCGAAGTATCTAGGCAGCGTTTCGATGAAGTCTCATTCATCATCTTCAGGCTTCTGTCTTCGGCTCTGTGCTCCGAAGACAGAAGCCTGAAGATGATGAATGAGACTTCATCAAACGTTGCCTAGATATCAATCTTACGCGGAGAAAACTCAACAACCAAAGATCCATATATATATATATATATATATATATATATATATATATATATATATGTATGTATATATATATATTCATATATAAGAAAACATGTTTACATAAGAAAACATACAACATACATATATATATATATATATATATATATATATATATATATATATATATATATATATATATATATATATTTTCATATTCAACCAAATATATATATGGATTTTGGATGGATGGATGGATGGAAGGAGTTTTTGTCCTTTTTTCCCTTTTTAGTTTTTTATTTATTTATTGGCATTTGCCATAATTTCTGCATGTTTTAAAACAATTAAGACTCTTTTAAAAAGGACATCCACTCTATGATGCGGAAACGGACTTCTATTTCAGATGCAACAATGGACTTGGGTCTTGAGTCCTGTGAGGCATTTCTTAAAAGTCAGATTAGAGGGGGGGAAAGGACAAACCAGGACAAACATCTGGTCACCTTCTTTTTTATTCAGTGATTCACTAAATGTACAGTTATCATCTAGTTTTTAAGAACATTTTTCTCTTTCTGTTACTTTAAAAATTACCAATCAGTCACAAATGGGGAAGTGACCCTGTGAGACAATTTGCTCCAAGCTATTTATTTTTAAGTACCCGAGATTGAAAACAACCACCACCAATTGTGTGATTCAGCTCTGGTGAGATACAAACTAGTCACAAAATGGAGATTTAAGGAGTGTTTGCCTATCTGGATAGCTCAGGCTTTTTCTAAGTATTCTGAACCATTTGTCTGTACTTCTCACCAACCAGGAAATGCCTACTGTTGCAAAGATGACCTCATAAATACCATCAAGCAGAAGTCAGGGGAAAAGCCAGAGATTGGAAGCTGTCTAGGAGATGTCGAAAATCTGTCTTCAAAAGGAATAGCAGCAACAGAAAAAGAAAAAAAATTCTCAGTGGCATCATATTGGGATCGAGAGCTCCTCAGGTAAGAAGCGATGTACTTCATTAGGTGAATGGAGAAAACAAAATGGATTTAAATTTTTGCTTCTTTTTCTCAGCTTGGCCTTACTTTAAAAAAAAAAAAAAATCCACAAAATAAGGCAATTGTACTGTAGGTAAGATGCAACTTCCTCCTTCTGAAGCGAACAGAATAACGGTATGCTAAATCCAGCTGTTGAAAGGCTGAAAATGCCTTTCTTCCAAGGGTTGTTTTTTCCTGCTGGGAGTGCTTTCAGAGTAAGGACACAGACAGACAGCTATTTGGAAGCAAGTTTGCTTTAATTTTCAGGAAGGCAAGAGATAGCAAGAAGTCTGCGTTCCCGGGGCTAGCCAGCTTTGTGTAATAAACTCCTGATTTTTATACCTTTCCTCCTTTTGTGTGTGAGTGAAATCCTATGGGGGGGGGGGGTTCCGTCAGAGGGTAAACTCTGCGGGGTGGTTTGATTGGATTATTAGTTTCATTTCTTATATTTGTTTAGTAGCAATCTCCTGTCTGCTATGGGTCTTTTGTCTTATTTGTTTTGCTGATTTGGCATGGCCTTTAGTTTGTAAGGGACTTCTTTTTGTTTCCCCAGTTTTCTTAATTACTTGGCTTTTTGTCTAGGGGGCTTCTTTCAATACCTTTTATTAAATCTCTTTTCCTATGCAAGTTTGTTTTATGGCTGGCCTGGTGTTGCCTTTGGGCTTTTTTTCTGCTTGGGTGTCACCACTGTCCTCATGAAGTTCCCTTTCCACACAGCTGATGCTGTGTGATACTCAAGTTATAAATATTTACATGCTCAAGTTTAAAATCCTGAGAGATTGGAAAGCAAAAGAGCAAACAGGTTGACTGAAAAGGACACAAACTGGGTTTCAGGCTTATCGATTGTACAAAATGCACTGTAGAATATGACAGGTTCGGTTCAGGCACCTTGCGGGAGAGAGTTTACCAAAAAAAATACAATATGGAGGCAACCAGCACTGTTTACAGAGGGCTACAACTGTGCCTGTAACAAGCTGTGTTTCTACTTCAGTTGACAGTTGATCTGCTCTGTGGTTTGGTTGGCATCTTTGATTTTATCTGAATTTTAAGGCATCTTAATCAAGAGAAGGGAAGCGGCTTGCTTAACAACTAGAGGCCCTGTTTTTTAGCTGCGAGGAACAGCCACTGGGGAATTATGGAAAAATAAAATAAAACGGGTAGGTTCGTTGCTCTTTTACTGTCAACTGCTTTCGTTGCAGTTTCTCGGATCTCAGCTAGACCTGATCTCTGGCAGGGGAATGTTCTTTGCTATTATTTCCTCATTAGAAGCATGGCTGAGCTTTTGAAATAAAAGATCTTCTTTTTCTCTCTCTGGAAGTAGCAAAAAATAATGTGACAGGAGATAATGTTGGATACAGGTCATCTTCAGATCTCGCTCACAAATTTATTTGGCGATGTTGATCTGGTCACTATGTCGCTATCAAAGCTACTACTGCACACAGGTTGACCAAGTATTTCTATGGTCCTGTTTTCAATCGCCAAAGCCTGCTATTCCATTGTTTTTAATAGAGATTCATTATCATTTTGGTTGGTAATTGGATCCCAATTTGACAGATTTATACTCTGCTTCTCCTCAAAGGAATTCAAACGAGGATATAACTTGTAATTCTTCAGGAAAATCAACTCTGCAAAGCAGGTTGAATTGAGTGAGACAGCATCTAGTCCACTTCCATTGCGAATTGTGCTTTTAAATGTAACCTTCCCAACCTTAATCTCAACTCATAGATTTACAGTGCTCTAGGTGTCAGATTGTCAGTTGTTAATTGGTTTGGGCTTATCTGTTTCCATTTTAAGTCCTCTGAGTATTTAGCATTTGTGTTAAATCAAGACAATCAGATCTTTTAATGTATTATCTTCCAGTAGTTAAATATAATGTACACCATGGTGGACATATTAATCAACAATATTGTTTTAATTTGCACAAATGTGTACACTTTGATTTGTGTGTGCCAAAATGAAATGGGATGGAATGGGGAAATGATTTGCAGCTACAATGCCAACTGTATTTTCTTTCCATTGTAGGAAACTCCTTTGACTCAGTGAATTGTGGAACCGTGGCCAAAAGACAGCAGGAGGTTTTGATTGTATTTTATTTTTTGGACAGAAATGCCACAGGTCACCTTAGCAAGGTGATTTTTTATTATTATTATTTTCTATTTCCTGAGAAGCTTTCCTAGGAGTGGTGTTTAGAAACTCCACTTGAAGAAAGAGGACATGTTGGATTCGGTCAAATGCGTTCTGGTAGGTGATGCTGCCGTGGGGAAGACAGCCTTGCTGCTCCGCTTTATCTCGGAGACTTTTCCGGATGCTTACAGGCCAACCGTTTATGAAAACACCGGGGTGGATGTCTTCCTGGATGGCACCCAGATCAGCTTAGGCCTTTGGGATACCGCTGGCAGCGATTCCTTCAAGAGCATCCGCCCTCTGTCCTATCAACAGGCCGACGTGGTGCTGATGTGCTATTCGGTGGCCAATCGCAGCTCCTTCCTCAGCTTAAGGAACAAGTGGGTGACGGAGATTAGGACCCACCTGCCCCGAATCCCGATTTTGGTGGTGGCTACCCAGACCGACCAAAGGGACACAGGTCCTCACAGCACCACCTGCATCAGCCCAGTGCAAGGCAAGCAACTGGCGAAGGACATCCGGGCGAAGGGTTACGTGGAGTGCTCCTCCCTGGCCAATCGGGGAGTTCAAAAGGTATTCGAATGTGCCGTCCGGACAGCAGTGAACCAAGCCAAAAAACGCTCAAGAAGGAACTTTTTTTCAGTGAATGAATGCAAAGTTTTTTGAAACCGGCGTTGTTTTCTGCCTTCGCCTCACCAAATGGTGTCGTAGCGGAGTAAAATGCGAGCCTCTCCTTCTGTTGGCATTAGGATAGGCTGTTCAAGATCGGCATCTGGAACTTTCAAAGCGAAGGGAAGCAAGGCTGCGACGGGATTTCCGGTGGCTGCGACGGGATTTCCCGCGGCTGCGATGGGATTTCCAGCGGCAGACATTTGGAGAGCATGCGTAGCAAGCCAGAGCCTCGTTTCTTTGTTTACTACTACAAGTTCTGTTGGATTCATAAAAGGGGTTGCTTTCTACGCCTGAGATAATGGATGGATAATTTATATAGTAGACTTAATCGAAGCTTGGGAGCTGAACAAGTCTGGAATATGTGAAATAAATGAAAGTCAATTAAATGTCCTTTCCTCTAATATATTGTAGAGGTTTTTTGTCTATTAACAATTTTGAATATTCTGTTACTGATATGAATCTTTTCCACCTTTGTATGTCAAGAGATCAGATTTCCTGGTGGGGGAAAAAAAGAGAGATCCTACCGGTTAATTTTAACTTAGTTAATTTATAGCATTCTTCCAGAATGAGATATTGTCCTGATCATTGTACTTTCAAGAAAATCTGTCAGTGTGACAATAAGACACAGCTAGTCGTCGTGTTATGACCGCAATTGAGCCCAATATTTAGGTTGCTAAGTGAAACATTTGTTTTCATCCCATTTTATGACCTTTCTTGCCACAGTTGTTAAGTGGATCATTACATTTGTTAAGTTAGTCACATGGTTAAGTGAACCTGGCTTCCCCATTGCTTGTCAGAAGTTCCCCCAAAAGGGGTCACATGGCCTCAGGACACCACAACCATTTGCCAAGCATCTGAATTTTGATCATGTGACCATGGGGATGCTGAGAAAAATGGCCATAAGTCACTTTTTCCAGTGTCATTGAAACTTTGAAGGGTCACTAAATGAACTGTTGCATGTCAAGGATTACCCGCATGTGTTATATCCTCTGGGTTAAGACAGAGATTCTGAATAGCTCTGGTTTTCCTAGTAGGATGTGGATAGAGATCCACAGACTGTTACTCCCATTTTTTAATCACAAGTCAACAGAATTAATAATGAGAGATCCTTGATGCTCTCTGAGCTTGGTGGTTTTCTTAGAGAGGTTTCTTTGCCAAACCAAGTAACATCATCTCCCCAAAGGTGCTTTTTCGAGAGGCAACTGGACTTTCTGGTTTTTCTTTGAAGATGTTTCACTTCTCATTCAAGAAGCTTCTTCCACTCAGACTGGATGGCAAGGAATGGAAATACTTATATTCCCTGCAGGCAGCTGGAAATTTGCATTCATTTACAATCGTTAAGATCACCTGGAGGCTTATCTGTGTCCTCAAGGTTACCTGAGTGCTGCAAATGGGCATGGAAGCCCCCTTGGAATTGCTGAAAGGACTGTGTTGTAGACTGGGGATAGATGATACCCCTCCCCCTCTGTTGAAAAAGGACTGTTCAGTTTTGACATAGTTGGCCTCTTGGACCCTTTATTCAAACCTGCAGTCCTTTCTGTCCAAAATGTGGCCTTTATTTTTTTTTAAAAAACAGATGGACTTCTCATTCTTGTACTGATGGATTTGTTCTCCTATATTCCTTCCAAGGATTCTAAATCCTTCCATTCCCCACCATCCAGTCAGAGCTGAAGAAACTTCTTGGATGCTTTTCTTTTCTTCAAAGAAAGGCAAGAAAGTCCAGTTGCCCCTTTAAAAAAAAAAAGCACCTTTGGGAGAATTTCCAAAGCCGTTCAGGTAACATCAGCTGTGAAGTTGTATCTTCTGTCAGAATTAACAATTATCCTGTACTGAATTGCTGTGCAAAGCTCTGCTTCTTGGTGAAAGATGGGATATAATGAGGGAAGTTAAGCATATTTACCACTTCACAATAAAAGCTGGGGGTGGTGGTGTCCTTGGGGCTCTCTGAGTTTGGTGGTTTTCTTGCAGACAGTTCATGTCCCAACTAGGTTCAACTCTGAGCTACCAATATTCTCTTCTATTTGATAATGAAACATCTCCAAGTAAACAACCAAGCTCAGAGAGTGCCAAATATGATGTGGGTCCTCTGGGTTTCTTATTCAAAAGCAGAGGACTATCACACTTTGATAATTTGGTAAGAGGACCTCAAGGAACATGAGGTACATTCTTATCATGAAAGGAAATGTTTGCAAACTATTCTACAAGGCATAAGGAGGGATCTTTTTGTCTTTTAAACCCTTAGTATCCTCTGAACTATTCTGTGATCATACAGCCTCTCTGACCTTGGATAATTTTTTTTTACTTATCTGAATTAGCACTGTGCGTGACAAGGGTAGAAAGCAGGAAACTATTTGAGTTCTAAGTCCCTGAGAACTATTTCAAAAATTTATTTTGAACTCTGTTTTTTGTGGTTTCACTTCAACTACTGGCAATTACCTTGACAAGCGGATCTGTTTTTAATTTTTAAGAGCTCGTTAATTAGCTGTCATTCTCAAGGGACAGGGGTTGGGTAGGCTGAATGGAAACTACTTCCCACTTTAAAATGTTCTGTCAAGGCTGTGCTTAAATTAGGAACCTTTGAGGTAGATGCTAACAAAAACCTATGTCATTTCCTACAAAAAGTAGAAGTTTAAACCATCTAAAATAGCATATGCATTTTAATTGGTCAAACAGTAGGCGGGTTGGACAGTCTTCCCCCCGCCACCTACTGATCAGTTCTAAAGAAACACTAAAGTAGTCTATTCTCTGTTTTAACACACATATGTTCCTAAACTACAGATTTGATAAAACTAGTTAACTTCTTGTAGTAAAAAGATATGTGCAACATCTAGTTTCATCTGTTAAGAAAGGATTCTTTAAGGATTGTAACAAAGGCAGGGGAAAGAGCCACCTGTCTGCAGAAATCTATACGAGTTATTTTAGGACATAGAAAGCTATATTCTTACATGCTCATGACTGCAATCAAAGCTGTAAGGAAGGAGAAAGGAACATGGCCGGAATGCATTTTTAAATAAAAAAAACGAGTCCGTGAAGTAAATAACCATGTCCTGTGTTTTTATGTTTCAAAACCTAACAGCTGTCAATTACTTATTGGCAGGTTGGAATGCATTTTCAGAGCCAATTTCTGGCAATATAGGCAAGGAAGCAAAAATAAAAACACAAGAAAATGAGCCCAGAAGGCTCCTGACTCATTGAACAGCAAGTATCAAAAGTACCAGGCCAGTCTCTAAGAAAGTAAGTGGGCTACCCTGTATCTCCACATTATTCCAGTCTTCACTTTTTACTGGAATATATTGGTGAAGTATCTAGGACAGTACCCAAAGTTAAAATATCATTTATTTAGTTTTGGCAGTATGAATATTAAGGGTGTGCAGCGCTAGGAATACAAAAGGAGAAAAGGTGTATCAGAATGCACACAGGCACACTAATTATGTCATCCCAAGAAAACACAGCTACTATAAGGGCATTCAGCACATTCAGAGGAAATTTTCCTGCCTGAATCCAAAGCATTGCTCTAATGTGTAATATGCATCTAGTCAACTACTGTTTCTTTGCTACAGTAAGGTGAAATAAAACAAGGTTTAAGATAATTAAGAGTGAACACAGCTGCCTATTGTATGGGTGTTCTGCTCTTAGCAATCACAACTAGCAGAAAAAAATGGTAGAAACATCAGACTTACACTATCTGGAGTTGCAACATTGCCCATTCTTAATCAGATTTGCAAATGGGAAGAGATTTCATGTGCTGGTAACTATTCACTGCCTTTATAAGAAAATCAAACCATGCTGTACAATAAAGGAGAATATTTATAGCTCAGGGTTGAAAGGAGATGTCCCTGATGTTCTTTGTGCTTGGTTGTTTTCTTGCAGACATTTCATTACATCAACTACATATATTATCATATTCCCCACCACTCAGTGAGCACTGAAGAAGCTCCTTGGGTGAGAAGCAAAACATTTTCAAAGGAAAAAAAAACACCAGACAGCCTAATTGCTGTTTGGAAAAACACCTTTTGGAGTCAATGCTAGTAAGCCAAAAAGGGAATAAAAAGATCAAAACACTTCTCCATCAGCAATCAAGACCCATCTGAGCATAGATTAACTCAAAGATTAACATCAGGGAACATCAAGGAACTGGCAAACAAGCAATAAAAAGCCTAGCGAAAGAATTTCCTAGACCACCCCCACCCACACTGACAGGGCAAGCCACTAGGGGGAAAATGGAGAGCAAGCCCCACTCCTCACTAGCACTGATGGTGTTATCTAGTTTGGATAATAAAATGCCAACAAGAAAGCAACCAAACTCAGAGAGCACTGACATAAGATACATAAAGGAAAACTGTCATAGTCTAGTGTCATAGATGTGCACTCGGAATTTAATTTGCTCCAAACAGAACTTTACCTTTTTGTAGGAGAGGAAACTTTAAGGAATGCACAGGAGAAAAAGAAACAGAACTATTCATTTATTTATTTTATTTTGTCGAGTGATTATTAGATAACAGGTATAAGTATAAACATGGTTATGAATACATGAAATGAATACAAATAAGAAAAAAAAGAAACAATTATGCAGGCCCCCTACAGACCTCTTAGGAAAGGGGTGAGGTCAATAGTAGACAGTCTAAGGTTAAAGTTTTTGGGGTTTGGGGAAGAAACCAGAGAGTCAGGTAGAGTATTCCAGACATTGACCACTCTGTTGCTGAAGTCATATTTCCTGCAAGTTTGGTGCAGTTTACCTTGAGTTTGTATCTATTTTGTGCTCTTGTATTGTTGTGGTTGAAGCTGAAGTATTCATTGAAAGGTAGGACATTGCAACATATGGTTTTATGTACTATACTTAGATCGAACACAGTTAATAAGGTTAGATTTGTTTCCTGAGTCAATCCTTTTCTTCTCCATACTTCCATGTAAAATCAAGACAGTGTATCTGTTGAAATCCATTCAAAACAGTAATTCAAGTGTGTATAAAGAAATACCCGGGAAAGAATGAGAGTAGATCACCACCCAAACAAGGATGAACAATATGAAAAGAAAGCCTGATGTCCAGTTTCATTATACTCGGCACTGGTTAACCCATGGAGGTAATATCAAGTACTGTCCTGGGCTACCCCTTCTAAGAGAATGGAGAAGCCAGAATGATAAGGAATTTATAAAGCAAGCCATAGGGGTAACAGTTAAAAGTAGGGATGTTTATCTTGCAGACAAAACTAAGGGGAAATATGATGGTCATCCACAAACATATCCTGTGCAAAAAGCAAGCTGAACTGTTTTCTGTTGAAATTGCTAAAAGAAAAGAGAGGCAGCCTGAATGTTCAAAACATTTTCTTCCAATAATGCTGTAAAAGAACAGGATAGCCTTCAACAACGGTGGTGGGCTTGTCACAGTGGTTAAGGCATCAGGCTAGAAACTGGGAGATGTCCTGGTTCTGTCTTAGGCTCAACACTAGCTGGGTGTCCTTAGGCCAGTCATTCAACTCTGGTGAAATCTTGCACACACAAAAAACCACTTTGGGGACTTGTCCATGCAATTGTCAGGACCCAATATTAATTCAAAGGGAAAAATAAAAATAAATAAAAATTAAAAATCTAACAGCAGCAAGGTGCTTCAGGAACATTTATCTCCCGATTTATATAAATGATGCTACATAAGACAGTAGGCACCAAAGCAGACAAATTTGATTTTATAATTAAACAATAATCCTATTTCAAATTTCAAAAGTAACAGAAATTATTTTCTATTCATTTTCCAATCCACTTCAGATAATGCTTTGAACAAAAAAAGTTTAGAAGGCTTAAGGTATGATTTGCTTTTAAGTTTTGAATAATTCCATTCCACAACGAATAAGCATTTGCTTGGTTCATAAAACAAGGTTTTATTAGGTTTGGTTTTACAAATTTCTACAGAGGAATGTGATGTAATTAATCTTAATTTTTTAAAGGTGAATCTTTCTTGAGCCTCAGTTAATAACAAGAGACAAAAATATTCTGTTCAGGTTGATTTTATTTTTATTATAATCCAACATGAAGGCTTCTGCAGGAATATTAGGAAGTAATTTTAAACTACATCTTACTTCAAAGAATTTAAATGATTTATCACTTGAAAAGTTAATTTTTAAAAAATACAAAATACAAAAACATCCAGTCAATGGCACAGCTAATAGATTTTCTACACTAGAAATAACAAACACAAAAGTAAGCTATAGTAATCTTTTGGCTGTTTTGTTTCTGTTAGTATTAAGTATGTTTTAAGTTTACTCACTAACATTATATGAAGAAAAATGCATAACTGGTTTACCATCATCTACCTACAGCAAAATCCCACACGTTTAGACGTAGGTTCCACTGTGTTTTATACTTATGCTCATGTGTATTTAACAAAAAATCACCAAAGATCCTGAATGCACAATAACATGAATCCTGAAACAACTTGCAGATAAAACACATTTAAGAAATGAGAACACTTAACAGTTTGGTGAGGAGGTCTTTCCTAATGCTAATTTAGCAATTCAATGCTAATTTAGAACGACTGATGTTTGTAATCACATACCTTTAAACCTAGTCAGTTGCACTGTTAAAAGGCAATCTTATCAACAGAAATCAGTCTAATCTCATCAATGGAATTAACACCATGACCCTTTTTAAAAAATGCAAACAACAGAGGGTAATTCTTCACTTCTGCCTGTGCCATGCCCTCCCTCAATCACCCCCAAGCAAATACACATTATTTTTATAAAACGGACCACAAAAATGAAGGAAATGTAGCTACATTATGCCTCCAGAACTGAGGAAAGAATGGGCTTGTGAGCATTTTATTAACGTGTACAGTAAACAGAATTTCCATTTATGTAAAATTGAACTTTTTCTATTGTATAAGGATAAATTAACAGGCAAAGTTCTTAATGGCAATCTTAACAGTTTAGTAATTAGCAGAAGTTAATCTAAGTCTGTTTGGCCCAAACGTTATTTTCTTAATTCTCTTACTAATTAAAGACTATCACATGGCTTAGTCAAAAGTTTCCTGCTCAATTTCATCTTATGCTCCCAGAGATTAATGTTAAAATTACATCTTTCTGATTATCTTAAAATTTTAGGCTTTCATATTAGGTTTACATTCTTCTTTCATTTAATAATTAGACTGAAGAGTTCCAAAAAATATGGAAACTTGAATTTAATTCTGTGATATTTCTATAGATCTGGTACTGTTTTCCTATTTTATTATTTTAGATGATCAAACTGAGATATTTACATTTTGTTTTAGAATCCAAAACATTTTCTCTTTGGATAGGTTAAGTATTCACTTTATGAGACTTCGTTATTTTTTCCTATAACCAGGATGGATTTTATTATTAACATTATTAAGTACATGAAGTTTGATGTTTGACTGATCTTTCTTTTCATGAGCTAAGAATACTATTATTTTTGAATTAACTCAATATACAAAAGTTATCTTGCCCATTTTGGACATAAACGCTTGCACTTTCAGGCATCATAGGTAAATCTAAATACAGGTAGCCCTCAACTTATGACCAGAATTGAGTCCAAAATTTCTGTTGCTAAGCAAAACAATTGTTAAGTGAATTTTGCCCCATTGTAGGACCTTTCATGCTAAGGGAAACACTGCAGTTAAGTTAGCGAAATGGCTGTAACTTTGGATGGTCACTAAATGAACTGTTGTAAGTCAAGGATTACCTGTACATCTTAGTTCTCTAGTCAAATTGCAAATAAGTGTCCCCCTCTTTAATAATAGCCAGGCTGATAGTGTTAAACTATGGATGTAAAATATACCTTTTTGCCAATATATTATTTTTTTGTAAAGAAAACATGAGCGGTTTTATTTTACAATAAACATGTTAAAAGACAAATAATGTAAAGTTCAGCAGGTAGAAATAAAACAGACACATTCTGGAAGTATTTGGACTTGATGAAGTCCAACAGGATGTTGTCAAAAGTTTTCAGAAACATTTAACAGACCCATCAAATTAGAAACTGTATTATAGATATTGTATTTTTTAAAATAGGAGTGGGATTTTTTAAAAAATAGGTAAATGTTTAATGAAACATGGTGCTGCAATCTAGCCCAAAAGAAGCTGGTTGGGGAACGTGATGGCACACACACTAAAGGAAACCGGGTAACCACAAAGATGTTTTTCGTTTTATACCGGAAACACCTGCCCCTCCAAAGAAAAGAAAAAAGTAGTTCACTCAAACTGTGTTGAAGAGAAACCAAACGCTTTTCTTCCTATCAATATATTTTAAATTTAATTGAACCAGGCAATTTATTTCAAGAAATTTTTCCAAATCAAAATAAATGCATGCTCAGGAAAAGCAGGGGGAAGACAGTGCTTTCTAGAGGAAAACAGGCAGTTTCATATTTTATAGGAAGCCAATTGCTACTCATGTTTACTCAGAAGTTATTGTGCCACTAAATCCTGAAAGTGTGTGTAGTCTTAATTTTCAGGAAAGTGGCTTTTTTTATTTATTTCGTTTCTTTACCTCAAAAAGCAATTTTCTGCAAATAGAATAGAATAGAATAGAATTCATTATTGGCCAAGTGTGATTGGCCACACAAGGAATTTGTCTTGGTGCAAATGTTCTCAGTGCAAATAAAAGATACATTCATCAAGAATCATCAGGTACAACACTTAATAATAGTCATAGGGTACAATAAGCAATCAAATCATACTAGGAAACAGTCAATATAAATTGTAAGGATACAAGCAACAAGGTTAGAGTCATAGAGTCACAAGTGGGAGAGGATAGGTGCTAAGGAGTGATGAGAAGATTAATAGTAATAGTAGTGCAGACTTAGTAAATAGTTGGACAGTGTTGAGGGAATTACTTGTTTAGCAGAGGGATGGTATTCAGGAAAAAAATGTTCTTGTGTCTAGTTGTTCTGGTGCGCAATGCTCTATAGTGTTGTTTTGAGGAAAGGAGTTGAAACAGTTTATGTCTGGGATGCGAGGGGTCTGTAGATATTTTCGCAGCCCTCTTTTTGACTCGTGCAGTATACAGGTCCTCAGTTGAAGGCAGGTTGGTAGCAATTACTATTTTCTGCAGTCCTAATTACTCTCTGGAGTCTGTGTCTGTCCTGTTGGGTTGCACAACCAAACCAGACAGTTATAGAAGTGCAGATGATAGACTCAGTGATTCCTCTGTAGAACTGGATCAGCAGCTCCTTGGGCAGTTTGAGCTTCCTGAGTTGGCGCAGAAAGAACATTCTTTGTTGTGCTGTTTTGATAATGCTTTTGATGTTAGGTGTTCATTTTAGGTCATGTGACAGAACCTAGAAATTTGAAGATTTCTACTGTTGATACTGTGTTGTCTAGTATTGTAAAAGGTGGTAGTATGGGAGGGTTTCTTCCAAAGTCTATCATCATTTCTACAGTTTTGAGTGTGTTCAGTTCTAGATTGTTCTGGTTACACAAGGCAAGTTGTACGTCGTTTAGCCTAGCACATTTAGGTTAGTGCACAAGCCTGTGTAAATGTGGTTAAGTAAATATCCCCTTTGGATCAGATTTATCACTTGACTGTAAAATTAATGTCCCAAAGATTATTGGGTAGGAACAAATTCCATTAAATGTATGTGTCACTGTTTTCAAATGTACTTATATAGGATTAAACTACATAATTGTTTCTTAATTTCCAATTTAAAAAATGCTTCAAACAGTGTTTATTAAAAGGGGAGGGAAGGGAAACCAATGATACATTCAGTATATGTGATATATCAGAAAGCAATAATCAAACAGAAATCATGGATTACACATACAATTAAAAAACAGAAAATACTGATTAAAGTTAGCATACCACAAGTGGCAAATTATGGGTTACATTACTCTTCCCCAGATGGGTTTGTATCATAAAAGTTGCAAGTGTTATTTTTTTTTCTTTTGCATCCTTCTTAAAACTTGCCAATGTATAATTTTTCTTTTGTATCTTTCTTAACACTTGCACGTGTATTCAAGGACTTCCAGAATACACTCTCTATTGTTCAGTATCAGTTCACATACTAAAAACAAATGGCCTGAGCTCAGAATTTTTAAAAATATTTTCTTGAAGTTAGAAAAGAGGCCTAGACTGTCATGCTAAAAAGCTAATATTGAAGACTAAATGCTTTTTCCAACTGGATTTTGAGTTCATTAAAATCCAGTTGCCTTTTGGGGGGAGGGGAATCAACCATGGCCTGGATGATTGAGAATCTCCGTATGAAATGAAGCCCCCCCCATTCCAGATAATATAATTAAACATCGGTCCAGTTCATCCCAAAGGTGCTTTGTTTTTTCAAGAGGCAACTGGACTTTCTGGTTTTTCTTTGCACACATTTCGCTTCTCATCCAAGAAGCTTCTTCAAGCTCTGAAGAATGAACTGCAAAATGAATCCCCCAATTTCTCACAGAAGCAAAATTTGGAAGGAGGAAATACCTTTACAGGCCTCACCAAATTAACTTGGGCTCCATTTTTTCCCCATACAGGCCCTTGCTGAGGTTTTTTTTTAAAGGTTTTAAATAACATTTGCTTGTTTTTAACCATTTAGTGGGGTGGGACTCTTGTGCCTTTATAGACAAGAGTTTCCCAATGCTACTCTGCCAGGCCCAGCTTCTTTCAACCGTTGTTTCCAGCTTCGTATCAGCAACATTCCTAAACTTTAATTACTGTAGTTAGTCAGCCTCTTATCTAAAAAAGGCTCAAATTAGCCTTGAACTATTTTGAATTTCGCGCTTCTAAGCCAACCTCACGTTCACCCAAAGCACGCGGTCTTGCAATTTAAAAGAGCCAATCAGAACGAGCAAAGGATAGGCCCGGCCGCTCATTGGCTTCCAGGAGAGCCCACTTCCCCTCTTGCCTATAAAAAGGCCGCACTCGGCCCTAGTCAGAAGAGAGATTGCTGGTTAGGTCTGGAGTCGCCCGGTTTGAAAATGAGCCGCCTCAGCCCTTTCGTTTCCAGGCCCGAAGATATCGATTGCTGCTTCTGGGAAATGCTGCTGCTCCTCGCCGGGGAGCCGGCCTTCGAATTCCTGAGGGAAGCGCTCTCCGCTCCTCCCGGATCGGCGGACGAAGCTTCTTCCGTCGACTCGCCGCCTCACCGAGCCGATGTTTCCGTCGCCGAGATGTCGGAAAGCGGCTTCGGGGCGGCTTCGGATTTACCTCACGAGGAAGACGGTAAGCCGCGAAAAAAAAAGAAAAAAGGGTTCACTTCCCTTTGGGCATGCGCAGAAAGCGGCACGTGCCGAAGGAAACGGACCGTTTTCCCTCGGTTTTTTAAAAATTAGGTGCATGCGTGCTGAGGGGGAACTAGTTCACTGAATTTTTGGTTCCCAGGCGCATGCGCCAAGCGGTTTTTGCCTTTTTTTTTTCTTCTTCTGCGCTTGCGCGCCGAGGTCTGGAGGAAAGTACGCGTGCTCTTTCAGCTGCCTGTGCTTTCGCAGGGAAGGCAGGAGATCTTTGTCCTGTTTGTGATCTGGTGGGGGTGTGAAGATAGGGGCTTGGGACTAAAGCCAGAAGCTCTTTTAATTTATTTTCCGATCGATCCTCTACCGGTTTGCCTGGTCCTTATTGACCTAGGGGACGCGCGTTTCTTAAAGAATGCACTTTATGCTTGTTTTCGTTTTTCTTTGTCCCCTTTTTCGGCTCCCAACCCAGGAAATCGTTCGCCCTTTCGGTGTGAAAAGTCCCTTTTGGGGAGGTGTAACTCATATAGTACCTAAGATTTTCAGCCTAAGACAAAGGTCTTCAAACTTGGCAGCTTTAAGACTTGTGGACTTCAACTCCCAGAATTCCTACTCCGGTCATGTTAGCTCAGGAATTCTGGGAGTTGAAGTCTTAAACTGGCCCAAGTTTGAAGACCCTTGTCTTAGGCAGAAAATCCTAGGTGCTGCAGCAGAGGTCTCCAAACTTGGTGACTTTAAGACTTGTGGACTTCAACTCCCAGAATTCCTCCTCCAGTCATCTTAGCTCAGGAATTCTGGGAGTTGTTCCACAAGTCTTAAAGCCTCCAAGTTTGAAGACCCCTGCTTTATTTAGACAAAAGTTTCTTCCTAGGTTAGCAATAAGTAAGGGGAGATTGGGGAAAATGGCTGCCAAAGCTTTCTGACAGTAAAAGGGACTGTTATCTATTTCAGGCCTTGCTCCCATTTAAAAACCCCATATAAAGCAGGGAGGTCTCCGACTTCAACTCCCATAATTCCACAGCCAGCTGGGAGTTGAAGTCCACAAGCCTTAAAGTTGCCAAGTGTTTGTGCACTAGCTTGGTAGAGCCAATATTGCAACATCCCTTGTTTCTAGACCAGGGGTCTCCAAACTTGGCCAGTTTAAAGACTTGTAGACTTCAAACTCCCAGAATTTCTCCTCCAGTCATGTTAGCTCAGGAATTCTGGGAGTTTGAAGTCTACAAGTCTTTAAACTGGCCAAGTTTGGAGACATTAGTTCTAGATGTTTTAAAATAATGTTGCTATTTGTGAATAGTTGCTGATGGTTTATTTTTTATTTTTTCTGCTTTCCAGGGGAAGGGGCTACTGGAGGCCAAGCCCCTGGCAGCTTTTCACCCCGTCCTGTAGGCCGGTGGTCTATCCAGGCTCTGCGGATCCTTGAGCGATCAGGGCACCCCAGGATTTGGAAAATATACTATGGTGGCTTGCTGCTGTTCATCGCCTATCGCGCGATGGTCAGGTTCCCCTTGGTTTGGCCCATCCCAGGACACCAGATCCGAGGCTTCCTCCTCTCTCTGGATTCGGAAGGTGTCTCTGCCCCCAGAATCCTGACCTACCTCTCTGGCCTTTCCTACATATCCCACACTTTCAATTTCCAGGATCCGCTTCAGGACCTGTTCACTTCCCACATGATCATCTGCATGAAGTGGCAGCAAGAACCCCCGATCCCGCTGAATGTAGAGACCCTGGAATCGGTGCTGGGAGCTCTCGAGAGCGTCTGCGACGACATGTATGAATGCCTTATGTTTCGGGCGGTGTTTCTGTTGTCTTTCCATGCTGCGCTTCGCCCTAAAGAGATTGTGGCCAAGGACTGCACCACTTTCCACCCGGAACTTCTTTGCCTGGATGACATTGAACTGGGGGAAGACTGTGTGGGCCTCCATATAACGGCTGCCGAGATGGGTTCCGGCCGCTTCACCTACTGGTTGAGACCCTCTGAGCAACCATGGCTTTGCCCTGTTCTGGCGCTCAAGAATTACTTGGCAGTGAGGCCTCGTGGGGAAGGGCCTCTCTTCTTGTATGGCAACTGGCGCCTACTGTGCAAGCGGCGATTCTTGGATGTGTTTCATGGAGCTCTGAGGCGACTTAACCTCCCCACGGAACGTTATCGCATTCGCTCTTTTTGGCTGGGCTCGCTCACAAATGCAGTCAGCTGTAATTTCCCAGAGAGGGTCATTCTTCAGTTAGCCAGGTGGCCATGTCGACCACTTCCTGGAAGACCAGGAGTTAACAGCCAACCTTAAAAAAAAGCCAAAAATTACATTGATGCAAGTCAGCCTTAACTATGGACTGTGCTTAATTTTATTAATAATTGCAACATTCCCAGGGCGTGGGACTGGTATTTTGGAATCAAACTTTCATAAGACTGTTTTCTGTAGGGAGACTGTTTTTGTACAACAGTCGTAACTTTTTGTCTATTTCATATTGAAACAATAGAGCAAAGGTCTTCAAGCTTGGTAAGTTTTAAGACTTGTGGACTTCCAACTCTCAGAATTCCTGAGGTAACATGACTAGAGGAGGAATTCTGGGAGTTGGAAGTTCCACAAGTCTTAAAACTTGCCAAGTTTGAATACCCCTGCAACAGAGTCTAGCTTTGGGTGTGAAATTTTGGATGATGTGCTGAATATTCACTCCTTTGCTGTGACTGTTGCATAACTTTTTTAAAAAATTCCTAAGGAAAAGCCATATTATAACCACGAAGACTAGCTGTGGGGGTGAGGCTCAGGTGCAGTATTTTTTTAAATACTCCTCAAACAAACACTACTGTATTTGCTCAAGCAAACACTACTGTATTTCTCTCAGCAGAAAGGATGAAGTCTTTTGGGTTCCTTAACTTGAGAAGGGAAAGGGCTAACTCTTGTATTTTATAGGATGTATTACCTATAGAAACAACCCAAATGTATTTAGAATATTCCTGCAGAATCTGCATTTTAATGTTAATGAATAAATGAACTATTTTCTTCTGTGCTACAAATGGATTTTGTAATGTTGAATAAAGTCTATAAAACTTCAGTGGTATCAAGAGACTTTTATTTTCTTAAAACTTTTTAACCTCTTGTCACTATCTCAGCTATTGCTCAAAGTATAAACTTAACTTTTCATCTCCTTTTGGGTTGGGTTTTCTGTGGTTCATTTTCTCCAGGCCTTGAAACTCAAATGGAAGACGGGCACAGATAGCACAGGAAAACTTTACATTCCTTCACATACATTCAGTTTTGCATCTACTAAGATTTATGGAGATTCTCAGTCACCCTGCTGGTGGTTGTCACAAACAATGCTTTTTCAAGAGGCAGTTGGACTTTATGAAATATATATACACAAAATACCACTTGTGCATCATTACAAAATCTCCAGAACCATAAAGCCTGCAAACTTGAAATTTGACACGTATGTTCCTCTTGGCTTCTAGGGGTTCACTAAGAAAGGATTTTTCCAAATGACCATAAGAGCATTAGTATTTTGTATATAATTATTATTAACATGCTCTGATGCTAAGGAGTTCTACTCCCCCTCCCCACCTGAAAAAAAGAAATCTCTTCCAAATGCAAAACACAAGCAGAGGAGAGCAGTTTCAGAGCACCACGCAGCTTTAGTACAGAATAGTTGAGCTAAGCCATGCCCAGGCTCCTTGCTGTCTCCTTGCTTGCACAGAAAATACAGTTTCAGTTTCCAAACAGTCCTCAACTCACACTGACAGGATGCTAGCCAGATGAATACTGGTGGATGCTGGTAGGCAGAGGCAGAATTTCCCGCCCCCCCTTATTTTCCTCCCCAAAAAATTAACCCGACCACATAGTTTCACAGCAAAGCATGGGTATCAAGCTAGTATTTCATATTTTTTTGGTGGGAACCCAGCCTGTGTGAAGAGTGTCAGATTTACCATGTTGCGTCAACCCAAATAGGAATATTTGTAGCTCAGAGTTGAACTGGGGATCCTTGGTTCTCTGAGCTTGATGGTTTTCTTGCAGGCGTGTTTTTTTTTTTCTAGTGAGACCTAATACCTCCCCAAATATGGGACGGAGCATGCTGCTTCCACTTACGCCTTTCAGCTCCAATCCAGGAGCCCTCGCAGGCAGTCGCTTTTGCAACAAACTATTTTTGTGTTCAATTTTTATTTACCAACAACAAAAATCTATAAATCTACATCGAGCGACAGTATCTACAAGTATTTACGTGAGCTAGCCATACTCTTCTGGGATGCAAACCCAGGCTACTTGCTTATTACTCTCTTACTTGCTCTCCTCACTTTGCTAGCTATACCACGGGAGAGATTAATTTTCTTGCAGACATTTTATGGCCCAAGTAGGAAATAACCTCAGTACTAGAAGAGGACAGGGTTTTATTTATTTTTATTTCTCAATTGCTTACAAGATAATAGGTATAAGTAAAAACATAGTTATGAATACATGGATATATATATATATATATAAGATATATATATATATATACATATACATACATATATATGTGTGTGTGTGTGTATGTATATATATATATATATATATATATATATATAAGTTAAGTTTTCGCGGGTACTTACATGTATGGCATTCAGCTTTGCTCGGGTATTTTCCCACGTCATAGTAGCTGTGCTTTTAAAGTTGTAGCGATGTTTCAGCAGAATCTCATCTGCCATCATCAGGCTTCTGTATAGGCCTGATGATGGCAGTTGAGATTCTGCTGAAACGTTGCTACAACTTTAAAAACACAGCTACTATGACGTGGGCCCCCTACAGACCTCTTTACAGAGACACTACAGAGTGGAGGAAGAAAAAAGTTATGGGGTCCTTGGTGCTCTCTGAGCTTGGTTGTTTTTTTACAAACATTTCACAACCCAGCTAGAGAACATCATCAGCGCTAGATGTAGGTACCAGTAGGTATGAGCTAGGTAGCACCGATGATGTTATGTAATTGAGTAACGAAATATCTGCAAGGAAGCCACCAAGCTTAGAGGGCGCTAAGGACCCCACAACAAACTCTACTATAAATTGAACAAAGTCTGTGTCAACTCAGGAAGCTCAAACTGCCCAAAAGGAGCTGCTGATCCGGTTCTACAGAGGAATGATGGAGTCTGTCATCTGCATCTCTATAACTGTGGTTTGGTTTTGCAACCCAACAAGACAGACAGAGGGTAATTCAGAGGGTAATTAGGACTGCACACACAAAAAAATGGCTACAAACCCGCCTTCAATGTAGGACCTGTATCCTGCATGAGTCAAAAAGAGGGCTGTAAATACTGTATTTTCACAGCCCTCTTTTTGATTCTACAGACCTCTCATATCCCGGACATAAACTGTTTCAACTCCTTCCCTCAAAACGCGCTACACACTACACACTCAGAACAACTAGACACAAGGACAGCTTTTTCCTGCAAGCCATCACTGCTAAACAAATAATTTCCTCAACACTGTCCAACTATTTACAAAGTCTGCACTACTATTACTATTAATCTTCTCATCACTCTTTATCACCCCTCCCCTCCCACTTGTGACTGAATGACTGTAACTTTGTCGCTTGTATCCTTACAATTTTTATTGACTGTCTCCTAGTATGATTCGATTGCTTATTGTACCCTATAGCTATTATTGTTGTACCTTATGATTCTTGATGAATGTATCTTTTTCCTTTTTATGTACACCAAGAGCATTTGCACCAAGACAAATTCCTTGTGTGTCCAATCACACTTGGCCAATAAAGAATTCTATTCTATTCTATTCTATTCTATTCTATTCTATTCTATTCTATTCTATTCTATTCTATTCTATTCTGTTCTGTTCCATATTGTCCATTCTATTCTATTCTAATCTAATCTAATCTAATCTAATCTAATCTAATCTAATCTAATCTAATCTAATCTAATCTAATCTTCCCTATCATATCCTTTTCTATTATATTCTTCTCTTCCCTATTCTATTTTCTATGCTATGCTATGCTATTCTTCTCTTCTATTATTTTCTCTTATATTATCATTTTTCTATTCCAGTGGTGGCTAACTTTTTTGCCTCCTATATGAAAAATTGTGTGTGTGCTTGCATGCTTGCTCTTGATTGCCAGCACCCAGAAGGCAATGGACCCCCCACAGCCCCTACATATGCGCGCACAATCCCACCCACCCACCCCATCGCCCCTTACCTGCACTGCACCTCACAGCTGATTTTCGACCAGTTTCAGGCCTTTCTCGGCCTCCCAAAGGCTTGAGGAAGGCTTCTGCAGGCTTCTACAAGCTTTGTAGGCCAAAATCTAGCTCCATTTCATCACTTCCTGTTTTTCTGAAAATACTGGAAGTGACGAAACAAGGCTAGTTTTCGGCCTGCAAAGCCTACAGAAGCCTTCTTCAAGCCTTTAGGAGGCCGAAAACGGCCTCAAACTGACCGAAAATCAGCTGTGAGGCGCGCACATGTGCAGTGAGGTAAGTTTGCCTGCCGCTTGCGTGCTGGCTCCAATGGCTTTGCATGCCACCTGTGGCATGCATGCCATAGGTTCGCCATCATGGTTCTGTTCTGCTCTGCTCTGCTCTGCTCTGGTCTACTCTACTTCATACTGCTCTACTCCATTCTATTCTAAAGTCTAGGCAAGCACATTCACAGTTGAAGGTCAACCAGTAATAAGTCAGAAGGAGGTGGAATGACTTGAGTAGCAATTTTGTGTATGTCTTCCACAGGTGAGAGCGCGTATGTAATTCTATGAACCAGAGAAACGTGAGCGCTAAGCTTGAACTCCGTATCATCCGCTGGTTTCCTCCCGATACCCTTCGCTTTGTTCCTTGGTAGCTAATTCTCAAGTTACCTGCTGGCACATGTTACCTGGCATGAGGGAGCAAGATCACAAGACCGAAAAAAACAAAAGGGATCTCACGGAAGACCAACCAAACTGGCTACAACCTGGGAAACAGGTTCCTGCTGTCACCTGTGACAGGTTTGCAAAGTGGAATGGTGGATCTTCTCATTGGCAAAGCACTGTAATTTGTCCATCTGCGCAATGAGGATTATTAGCATTTACTCTCTCGTGGTTTTCACAGCCGGAATGCTTCAAGGTAAGTAGGAAACTTGGCAGCTGGTTGAACGACGGGGAGAAAAAATAGTGTCCAATTGCTTCCCCTGCAGTGCTATAATTTCCTTCGTAGATCGGGGGGAATCATAATTTCTAGAAGGAACCAATGGTTTTTGTACAGGTAGTCCTTGAGTTATGACCCAAATGGAGTTCAACCATATATGTTGCTAAGTGAAACATTTGTTAAGTGAGTTTGGCTGCACTTCACCACCTTTCTTGCTGGTGAGTGAATCAGTGCAGTTATTAAGTTCAATTTGCTCCATTTTATGGACACGGTCATTAAAGTGAATTGGCACAGTTGTTCAATTGGTAACCCGGTTGTTAAGCAAGTCTGGCTTCTCCCATTGACTTTCCTTGTCAGAAGGTCACAAAAAGGGATCACGTAATTCCCGTGGGATGCATAAGTGCGAGCCAATTGCCAAGCGTCTGAATTTTGATCATGTGACTGTGGGGATGCCGCAAGCATGGTCGTAAGTCTGAATCATTCCATCTTGTTGCCAGTCGATTCCCTGCTTCTGCTTTTTCTGCAGAGACCCTGGGAAAATCCCCCCAAAAAGTCTGCAGGAAAATTCCCCACCCCGTTTTCCTACCAATCGATCATTCTTTATTTGGAATCGCAGGATACCATCTCCAGCTCCATTCTCAGGGGCAGAGAGAGAGAGAGAGAGAGACTTTTGGCGTCATGCAAGGAAAGCAGCAGAAGCAGCAGAAGTCTTTCTTTCTCTCCCCCAAACTCCACCAGAAATGAGTCTTTGCCGGTGCAGCCTCTTGGAGCAGGAAGCCTTGCAGAATCCCAAAGACTCATTTCTGGTAGAGTTTGGGAGTGACAAAGAAAGGCTTTTGCTGCTTTCCTTGCATGCAAGAAGAGGGAAGCAGAATGTTGTGGTTCAGCGGCAACAGGTGCGGGCAGCTGAGGTCTTGAAGAGTGAGGACTCAGATGAGGGGCCTGCGTGTGATGCAGGGATAGGGCCAGGACCATCAGGGAGTGGAGTGCTGCCTTTGGAGATTGTGGAGGCTGGCAGCAGTGATGAAAAGGTCCCTGAGGAGCCTGTGTCCAGTGTGCGTGAGCACAGGGCTGCTCAAAGGAAAGAGCAGCTGCAGCAGCATGGGCAACTCGGTAGTAAGGCTGCAAGGTGATGGCCCCTCCCATAAGGGATAAAAGCCAGCTGAGAAACTGGAGTTCTTTGCAGGAAGCAAAGAAGTTTTGGGACTCAAGCCTTGTGGACGTTTGGACTCTCTTAGTTTGTGCTTGGAGAGTCTTTGTGTTTGAAATATTTCCCGGCAACTTTATCTAGTGTTCTTGGAAGCCTTGCACAACCTTGGCAAGGCTTGTTCTTATCAGAGACAATTAGTTTGAAACAGCTTTTTAACCAGAAAGGAACGGAATTTGTAAAGAATCATTAAAAGGTTTTGCTGTTACCTCCGTCTGGTGTTTGTTTCATTGGAATAAGGTTTGGGTCAGAACATGGAAAAAAGCAACCCAGTGGCCAGGCCAGGTGCATGGGGCTGGTGGGGCAAGTTCCCCCTCCCTCAGCCCCTTTCCCCCCTCCTCTCACTACCTGGTGTTGTTTGCAATGCAAGCGATGCAAGCCTTGTGTTTCTGCAGGCCTTGCGGGAGGCGCAGCCTTGTGTTCCTGCACAGCCTGGATTAATTGCTTTGGGGGGAGTGCTTTGCGGGGTGATATTTCTCTGCAGACCACCAAAATTTTCTCGTGGACCACCAGTGGAACACAACAACAGTTTCCACATGTCTTTTTTCAAGCGACTGTTTTGAACCATTTCAATTTGGTTTCCCATCCAGGCACTGGTGCAGCGCAAGGAAAATATGCCCAGATGCTGTTTAATGAGCTGTTTGACGACTACTCCAATGCTCTCCGGCCTGTTGAAGACACAGATATGGTGCTGAATGTTACCCTTCAGATCACACTTTCCCAAATTAAAGATATGGTAAGCATCGAAAGCATGTAGGCAGAAGAATAATCAACGTTGAGCTCTCCAGTTCAAATCTCGTTGGGTTGGTTGGAATTTAAGAAGTTGTGGACAATGTGATGACCCAGCGTGGGATACAAAACAAACACAGTCACAGAAACCTGGTGAAGCCCCTTTTATTCCTTCACTTTGCTTCCAAGCTCCAAATATCTGACAGAAGACAAAAACAGTCCCACACAAACAGTTACACGAAGAAGGAAAAAAAGCCACACAAACCAGGCAACATAAGGGCTGGAGAAGGTCGACAGATAACACACACTGGGAAGGATGTCAAACTCAAAGAGGAACTATAAACTAGAGATATTTACATGCTTTGTTTCCAGTGTTCGCCAGTATGCAGGTCCAAACTCTTATGCAGTTGTCCCAGCTGCAGCCCATGAGGAGGATCAAGGCTCTCTCCTCCCGAGTAGACCACGTCTCTCCCTTATCCTCTCCTCCCTGTGTGCCCTAGGTTGGAGAGGGGATGGGCCTGGGTCCTCCTCTGAATGCTCAGCTGGCCTCTGCCCTTCCCCAGCCTCCTCCACAACCCCCGGAGCCACCCTTCCACTCCCTGTCAGCTGTTCCTCCTCTCCCTCAGAGTTAGTCTCCACCAGGGGCACGGCAGAGAGTTGATATATAGAATAACAGAGTTGGAAGGGATGTTGGAGGTCTTCTAGTCCAGCCCCCTGCAAGCCTTGTGTTCCTGAGGGCCATGTGGGCGGTGCAGCCTTGTGTTCCCGCACAATTAATTGATTAATTGCTTTGAGAGGTGCTTTGGGGGTGACATTTCTGTGTGGACCACTAAAATTTTCTCATGGACCACCGGTGGTCCCTGGCCTACTGGTTGGTGACCACTGCTCTGGGCAATGATGTTAATCCTCTGAAGTGCTGTCCTATCTGCCACTGTGCAATTGGCAAACCATACAGAGGTGCAGTAAGTTAAGATACTCTCTATGGTGCAGCAGTTTTTCATTCAGTTGTTTTTTTTAGAGGTTTAAGTTGTGGCAGGTCAGTTAAACGCCTTCCAATGTTCCCCAGTAAAGGTTACAATTATCTTACACTAGGACGAAAGAAACCAAATTTTGACAGTCTACCTCTGGATTCGCCAGACGTGGTACGATGCCTATCTGAAGTGGGACAAAGACAGATACGATGGGTTAGATTCCATCCGGATCCCTAGCAACCTGGTATGGAGACCAGACATTGTACTCTACAACAAGTAAGTCTGTCTGGAATATTTGCTCTGCTCAGTGCTTTGCAGAAATGAAACTAGCCATTCCCCGCATCTGGTGAGAGTTATCTTTTAAAAGCCTAACCCCCAAGGACTCTATTGAAGATGTTTCACTTCTCATCCAAGAAGCTTCTTCAGCTCTCCAGAGCTGGAGATATTTAAACAGAACCAACTAACCAGAGCCGATGGAGCTTCTCTGAAATATCTTCAAAGAAAAACCAGAAAGTCCAGTTGCCTCTTGAAAAAAAGAAGCACCTTTGGGATTCTGTTTAAACGAAGTGCAGAGTTACTATGTAGAGCCTCATGAGATACAGAATAAGTATCTCTGGACCTTGAACAATCAGAACTATGGACTAAAGAGATATCGTTTTTGTCCAACTTATTTAATCTCTAGTAATGATTCGGTTCTTCTTGCAATTCTACCAGGGGATTATAATTACAATCAGGGAGTGGGCTGCTGGGGGCTCACAGGGTCTCAGGAGAGTCCCTAGCTAAGACTCTGCAGGGCTTGGAGAACCCCCAATAACCTCAGAAAGACAAGGAGCAAGGGAAAGCTCTTAATAGGCTTAATTGAACTTCTGGGCATTCAGCCAAGAGCATTTCACACCTCGTCGAAGTGTTGCAACCTAGATAAACGATCTATTCAGCGCTTGCGAGGGAGAGCCATTGAGAAAATCAGATAACATTAGCCACTAGCCTCTGAGGAGATTAATTCCCAAATAATAAGAATCACGTAACTCACCAGAAACTCCACTAAGATGCCAAGATCCCTCTCACTGTCACTGCTATTAAGCCTGGCTTCACCCAGTCTTTTATTTAAGTATTAAATGCATGAAATAACAGACAAGTTTTTGGTATCTTTTTTTTAGGTAAATAGGGAAAAGAAGTGATGTCGAGGTCACCACACTCATCCAGTCACATGACCGCCCAGCCACGCCCAGCCAGCCAGTCATTAGGGCAAAGAGCCCCTTGCTAAATAGTTCGAAGCCCATCCCTGATTACAAGGCTTGGTATCTGCTCTTCTGGAGGAAACCACTGTTAACTAACTACTGTTAACTAAGCTCAGCTAAAAACAACTCTGCATTGCTTTCTGGTTTCTGATTTTTTTTCCTTTTGGGCCAGCAGTTGCTTGTGTCTTTCCTGCTTTCAAGTTTTTTCCTGGTTATGATAGTATAATCAACTATAACTACCACCAAGAGCTGTGATGGTGCAATGGTTAGAAGGCAGTATCGCAAGCTAACTCTGACCACTGCCAGCTGTTCGATTCTGGCTGGCTCAAGGTTGACTCAGCCTTCTGTCCTTCCAAAGTCGGCAAAATGAGGACCCAGATTGTTGGGGGCAAGAGACTGACTCTGTAAGCCATCTAGAGAGGTCTATAAAGCACTGCGTGAAGTGGTATATAAGTCTAAATGCTATTGCTATCTTTAAAAGCTGTGGTGGTGCAGTGGTTAGTATACAGTAATGCAGGCTAGCTCACTGCTTGCTCCAGCATTTCGATCCTGACCGGCTCAAGGTTGACTCAGCCTTCCATCCTTTTGAGATAGGTAAAATGAGGACCCGCATTGTTGGGAGAAATAGGCTGACTGTAAAACCACTTAGAGAGAGGTGTAAAGCACTATGAAGTGGTATATAAGTCTAAGTGTTATTGCTATAGAGCTGAAATGTTGAAGGCCCAAGCAAAATCTGAGCCGGAAAACACAGGGTTAGCATCCAGCTCATGTGTTTGAAGCAGGACTATAGAGAGGATGATAGGCAGGGAAGCAAGAACGTCTTTATATGTCCCACAATTCCCCAAGACACACAATAAAACTCTGCATTACATAAGAGAGCAAACCAAGCCAAGGACGGATGGGACAAAGTCACTGCAGCCAACTCACTGCAGCCAACTCAGTGCAGGATAATTCAACAAATACAAAATTTAAATTACTCTCAGTGGAACAGTGGCCAATAAAAATGAAAGAAAGTCAATCCAGAAATACACGAGTTACAATAATTTCGAACAAAAACGTGGTCCCCAATAACACAAGTAACTGAATGAAATGATTAATGCAACGTTGAATAGTCTTGCGGCGAGTTGTCCTAAACTCCTTGAGGAGGAAACTCTCATAGCCAAGATAATTCCACACCTCATGACACCGGGAGCATTGTGGTGTGTTCTTCTCAGGGGTGGGATTCAGCCGGTTCAGATCGGTTTGAGCGAACCGGATGTTACATCTGGTTCACTGAATTGGGAGTTGAATCGACCGGCGGGCCCCTCACGGAGTCTCCATGTGGCCCATTTTGGACGCAGGTAAGAGCAGGGTCCATGCAAAGGCTCTGAGAAGGCAAAAACAGGCCTTCCAGAAGTCCAGAAGTGGGCCTGAGGGAAGGGAAGCGGCCCAAGGGAAGCCTCCGAACTCTGAGGAAGGTGAAAAACAGCCCTCCTGGAAGTACCAGAAGTCCAGAAACGGGCCTGTTTCCGGCTTCCAGTGGGCCTTCAGACCCTGGGTGAGACCGTTTTCGTCCTCTCAGAGACTCGAGGGAAGCCTCCAGACCCTGGGGAAGGCAAAAAATGACCCTACCGGAAGTTCCAGAGGGCCATGCCCACCATGGCCACACCCACCCAGCAACTGTTTTTCTGATGATCTGTTTTTTTGTTTTGTTTTTTAGGGCCGATGATGATTTTTCGGAACCGGTAAACACCAATATCGTCTTGAGGTACGATGGGAAGATCACTTGGGATGCACCAGCCATCACGAAAAGCTCTTGCGTGGTGGACGTATCCTACTTCCCTTTCGATAGCCAACAGTGCAATCTGACTTTCGGTTCTTGGACCTACAATGGGAACCAAGTGGACATCTTCAGCACGTTAGACTCTGGTGACCTCTCGGACCTCATAGAAGATGTGGAGTGGGAAATCCATGGCATGCCAGCTGTTAAGAACGTGATTACTTATGGTTGTTGTTCCGAGCCTTACCCGGATGTTACCTTCACTCTCATCTTGAAAAGGAAGTCTTCTTTCTATATCTTTAACCTGCTCCTTCCTTGTCTCCTGATATCGTTCCTGGCTCCACTGGGATTCTACCTTCCTGCAGACTCTGGAGAAAAAGTATCTCTCGGAGTTACAGTGCTGCTTTCTCTAACTGTCTTTCAGCTCATGGTTGCCGAAAGCATGCCGCCTTCTGACAACGTGCCCTTGATAGGTAGGTATTTGCATCTATCTATATAACTTCCAGGAGATAAATTGTTCTGTCCTAGGCTTTCCCAAAAAGCACTAAGGAAACTCTGGGTCCTGACAAAACCTCTTTTATTAAATGAATGTGAATTTATTGCATTCACATTCAGCCAACGGCCTGGCAAACAGTCTTTCAAGGGTATAATTATTAGCTCAAACCTTATCTATCTTGGAAAGCTGCCCAGTAAATATTTCCACACACAGTGCTGACAGGGAAGGGCTGGGCACAGAGTCTTTAGGTTACACAGGCTGAAACGAATGAATGAATGAATTGTTTCCTGATAAACCCCCTCCCCTTTTGCTCCTTTTTTAATCCTTAAGGCAGGGGCCATTCATCGTCCACCTGTGGCCTTACTCTCCTATGTCGACCCTGAGTCCTTAATTGTTCCTTCCTTTTGGCAGCTCTGCACATGCGCAGGCTGGTTACCGGTTCCAGAAGTTCCCCCACCTCATTGCTGTCCGAGTCCAAAGGCAGCTGATGACTTATGGCCATTTTTCACACAGATGACCATCCGTACAGTCACATGATTTACATTTGGATGCTGGACTCTTGACTCACATGTATGACGTTTGCAGTGTCCCTGGGGAGGGGTCAGTGATCCCCTTTTGCGACTTTCTCACAAGCAAGCAGACTCAACGGGGAAACCCGATTCACTTAACCATGTTTACTCATGGAACAATGGCAGCGATTCACTTAACAAAGCGGTGAGAAGAGTCGGAACACGGGGGCAAAACCCACTTTACGAATATCTCACGTAGCGACAGAAATTTTGCGCTTGATTGTGGTCCTCTGTGGACAACTATTTGTATTTCATTTGTTCTTTCTTTGTGGCTCTGATTTTTTGCATCCCAGGGAAACTATTTGTATTTCATTTGTTCTTTCTTTGTGGCTCTGATTTTTTGCATCTCAGGGAAATATTACATCGTGACGATGACAATGATTACTGCATCGACGGCGCTGACTATCATTATAATGAATATTCATTACTGTGGCTCCGGAGCCAAGCCCGTTCCGCAGTGGGCAAGGGTGATCATCCTGGACTACATGTCTAAGATCTTCTTTGTGTATGACGTGGGTGAAAATTGTACCAGCTTGCAGTGTGCGAAAGAGCAGGACTCAGAGTCACCACCAGCCCACCCAAGTCCAACAGAGCATGGTGGGTATGAAGAAAGGAAGAAGACCCTTCCTAAGGGGGACAGCATGGACAGGGACTCCCAGAGGAAGCCGATGGATGAAGAGAATGAGGCGAACGGGCTCGGGATACGGGACCCGGTGAGCTGCTGCTCTTGTTACCGAGCATTAATCCAGAATATTGAATATATTGCCGATTGCGTGAGGCGCCACAAAGCCAACCACGCCAAAGGCATCGAATGGAAAAAAGTCGCAAAAGTGATGGACCGTTTTTTCATGTGGATCTTTTTCATTATGGTCTTCTTCATGAGCGTTTTGGTTATTGGGAAAGCTTTCTAAGGAGAAAGAAAGAGAGAGAAAGAAAGAAAGAGAGAAAGAAAGAAAGAAAGAAAGAGAAAGAAAGAAAGAGAGAAAGAAGAAAGAAAGAAAAAAGAGAGAGAGAGAGAGAGAGAGGAAGAAAGAGAGAGAAAGAAAGAAAGACAGAAAGAAAGAAAGAGGGAAAGAAAGAAAAAAGAGAAAGAGAAAGAAAGAAAAAGAAAAAGAAAGAGAGAGAAAGAAATAAAGTGGAAGAAAGAAAGAGAGAAAGAAAGAGATAGAAAGAGGGAAAGAAAGAGAAAGAAAGAGAGAGAAATGAAAGAGAAAGAAAACAACAGGGCTGCAATTCTGATACATGTTTCTGGAGATCACGGTTTTTATTTATTTTTTAATAATAATTTGAATTAACTAATTTGAATTGCTAAAATGGTTCATTTTAATAATTTTGATTACAGGTAGTCCTTGACTTACAACACTTATTTATGACCATTTTGCACACTGACGGCCATGACAGCATCCCTGTGGTCACGTGATTTACATCGGGATACATGGCCACGGATTCACATTTATGATGGTTGCTGCATTCCGGAGTCATGTGATTCCCTTTCTGACAAGGAAAATTAATGGGGAAACCAGATTCACTTAACAACCGTGTTCCTAATTTAAGATCGGCAGAGACTCGGTTAACAAATGCGGCAAAAAAAGTCTTAAAACGGGGCGAAACTCACTGAATGAATTTCTCACATCAATTTCGAGCTCAGTTTTGTGGTCAGAAGTGGTGGACTGCCTATAGTTGATGTTCTTTAGCATAATTATGAAACAACTATCCTGCTACTTTGTCTAGCTGTTGACTCTGCCCCTTTAGTGGGTAGAACCTGCATATTTGGGATTTGAGTCTGGAACCTGATGCACGAAATGTGGAAATAAGTTCAAGCAACTGTGTTCAGAGCAATCGTTCTCAACATTCAAGTTGGCACACCTCAGTGGTAGGGTTCAAATTTGTGTACTACTGGTTCCGTGGGTGTGGCTTGGTCAGTGTGGCGTGGCTTGGTGGGTATGGCAGGGGAAGGATACTGCAAAATCTCCATTCCCTCCCCACCCCACTAACCTGTTTTCCAGCTCCCTATCCAACAAAATGAAATTTGTGGAGAAAAGCAAGGTTTTACACCTACGCAGGAAAATCTAAAGGCACAAGTACAAATTACGCAAAGCCTGTCTCAGAAACAATAACTGTGAGACTCCCAGTGGTGTTTTTTTCAGGAGGCAACTGGACTTTCTTGTTTTTCCTTGAAGACATTTTGCTTCTCATCCAAGAAGCTTCTTCGGCTCCAACTGGATAGTGGGGAAGGGAAAGATTTATACTCTTGCAGACGGCTGGTCATTTGCATCCTTTTATAGAGTAGTTGAGGCCACTTGGAGGTTTGTCTGGGTCCCAAAGGTGCTTTTTTCAGGAGGCAACTGGATTTCCTTGTTTCTCCTTGAAGACATTTTGCTTCTCATCCAAGAAACTTCTTCAGCTCTGACTGGATGGTGGGGAAGGGAAGGATTCATACTCCTTGCAGACAGCCGGTCATTTGCATTCTTTTTAGAGTCATTAAGGCCACTTGGGAGTTTATCTTTGTCCTCAGGGTCACCTGAGTAGTGCAAATAGGTGTGGAGCCTTCTTGCAACTGCTGGAAGAAGGCTTCATGCCCATTTGCACTACTCAGTTGACCCTGAGGACATAGATAAACCTCCAAGTGGCCTCAACGACTCTGAAAACAATGCAAATGACCAGCTGATGAAAGGATTGTGTTGTGGAGCTGTGTTTTCTGCAGGATGCTTTGCTCTGCCCTGTGTCCCTTCCCCTTTGAAGACAGGCTGTTGGGGATGAGTCTCCCAAGAAACAGATGTGAAACAACCCTTTTCTTTTTAAAGAAAAGGAAAAAACCCAAGCAAGTCCAGTTGCCTCTTGAAAAAACACCTTTGGGCCCACCCAGCTTAAAGCTGCTGCGATTGAGAAATATGGATGTAAACAATCTACAAACCACCCCTAGAATTTTAATGGCAGGTCCTTTGTGTGGAAGAATCCAAGACGCAAGTGAACCAGGGCGCTCATACATAATAGAAGCCACAAAGGATACAACTAAAGGGACAAGAACATCCAGCAAAGGGTCAGGCGGAGGGCAAACTCATCGGTTTCACAGGCACGTGCAGCCACATCAATCAAATCACAAACATTGCAGCGAATAGGGCTGGAAGGAAGAAAGAAAAAAAGCAGAAATATCGCCCATGTCGCACAGGATCATATGTACGAGATCCCATCCTTCAAGTCAGGTGGGGACAAACCGATCCCATCTATTTCTATATAGCACTTAAGCAGAATCTGGGGCATCAAGATTGCAACTCCAAAATGGCGGGGGGTGGGGGGAGAGAAATTATATTTCTTTTACCTGGAGCCCGACGTCAAAAAACTACAGGTAGTGTCAGCTTTGGAAGTCATATTAGGCACCAGAAGTTTCCATGCTGCTACATTCTTAAGCTTGGGAAGTTGGGAGTGGGGAATTTCATGGAGGCACATGGTTAGACATAATAGCATTCTTCTTTAAAGTCAAGGTCATGTCATCCCTGCACCTGGTGGAGGAGTGGTTGAAGGGATGTCTCAATTTGGGATGGATGGCGATTGGGCCATGTGATATATTGACTGTTTCCTAGTATGATTTGATTGCTTATTGTACCCTATGACTATTATTATTAAGTGTTGTACCTGATGATCCTTGACTCTTGACAAATGTATCTTTTCTTTTATGTACACTGATAGCATTTGCACCAAGACAAATTCCTTGTGTGTCCAATCACACTTGGCCAATAAAGAATTCCCTTCCCTTCCCTTCCCTTCTATTCTTATTGTACCCTATGACTATTATTGAGTGTTGTACCTTATGATTCTTGACTCTTGACGAATGTATCTTTTCTTTTTATGTACACTGAGAGCATTTGCACCAAGACAAATTCCTTGTGTGTCCAATCACACTTGGCCAATTAAGAATTCTATTCTATTCTTGGTGCCCATTTTTCAAACCCATAACTTCTGAAGACAATCCACTGAAATATTGTCCTCACTCTTAGGAAGTTTCTCCTTCATTCCAGGTTGCTTCTCAAAAGTAGCTCAAAATCTGTACCATAGTTGACCATTTTAAAACCTTAGTTTAAAGATTCACTTACAATATGTTTTTTATTCTGTCTAGTAGTCCTTTAGTCCCCTCTAGTGTTCATTCTCAACATTCAAAGAATTTCAGTTCCTAATAAAGTATGGATATAAGGTTTATTCCCCCAGTTGTTTCCCGTGGTATGTTATTTAATTAATATGCTTATTTTTTTTCCAAATCCTGGATCAAAAGTACACATTTTCCAAATTCCGATGATCCCCTTATCCGTTTATAACTTTCTTAAAGTTATCTTTCTTGTGTTGCTAAGTCACACAGTTGCCAAGTGAGTTTTGCCACATTTTACGACCTTTCTTGTTGTTAAGGGAATCACTGCAGTTGTTAAGTGAATATTGGTAGATAAGTTATTCACTTAAAAGAAAGGAAGCCATCGGTACGCATCACCGCGGGAACGGAGCGAGGAGTTTACTTTGATAAGCAATTCAATGTCATACATTTAAAAAGTTGCTCTTCAAAGAGCCAAGTTGTTATAGATTCAGGCTTTTATGGTTGGTGATGTTGACAATTCTGTGAAAATAAAGCCAGGCTGCCAGATATGTTAATACCCAGCCTGGAGCTACAAAATGAAATAAAAAGGCATCATTAGAAATACGTAGAGGATCTGAGACCTTTTCAACAACTCTCTCCTCACTGAACACAAAAAGGGGATAAGGTTTTTATTCTAGATTTCTTCTGGATGGCTTTAATGCACAAAAGAAGTTGGGGTGGACGGTCCGCTGGTGTCTGGGAAATGCTGGAAAAAAATATCAAGATCTTGGTGCCTGGTCACATGCTCAAAGGGCATATTAAGGGAATCGCAGCCGTTGTTAAGTTAGTGCATGGTTTGTTAAATGAATCTATTTTCTATTCTATTCTATTCTATTCTATTCTATTCTATTCTATTCTATTCCATTCCATTCCATTCCATTCCATTCCATTCCATATTTTCTATTCTATTCTATTCTATTCTATTCTATTCTGTTCTGTTCTGTTCTGTTCTGTTCCATTTCATATTGTCCATTCTATTCTATTCTGTTCCATTCCATTCCATTCCATATTTTCTATTCTATTCTATTCTATTCTATTCTATTCTATTCTATTCTGTTCTGTTCTGTTCTGTTCTGTTCTGTTCTGTTCTGTTCCGTTCCATTTCATATTGTCCATTCTATTCTGTTCTGTTCTGTTCTGTTCTGTTCTGTTCCGTTCCATTTCATTTTGTCCATTCTATTCCATTCCATTCCATTCCATTCCATTCCATTTCATTCCATATTTTCTATTCTATTCTATTCTATTCTATTCTATTCTATTCTGTTCTGTTCTGTTCTGTTCTGTTCTGTTCTGTTCTGTTCTGTTCCGTTCCATTTCATATTGTCCATTTTATTCTATTCTATTCCATTCCATTCCATTCCATTCCATATTTTCTATTCTATTCTATTATTACTTCTAATTCTAATTCTAATCTATTAATTCTGGCTGAGGAATTCTGGGAGTTACAGTCCATACATCTTCAAGTTGTCAAGGTTGAGAAACACTAGGTGTCAAAGTTTACCAAACATCAGCCATCCTCCAGAATCATTCTAACAAAATGCCAACCTTCACAATGGCAGGAGATGGCACTATAGGTCCTTTTGGCTTGGAGGACCTCATTCCCTTCAGCTGGCTCATTTTGGAAGCCTAATTTAAAACCTTTACGATGCTTTTCCCTTTACTTCTCTTTTACCTGTCTTCTTAAAAGCATGTGCTCTTTTTTTGGGGGGGGGTGACTGGGGACGGTGTGGTTGTGTGTCTTTTAATAAAACCGTTATCCTGTTTTGGGTTCTGTGACTGTCCACCTTTGTTCTGGACCAACAAAGCTACTCTGATTTTCTTCTTGTAGTGGCTGTTTTTTTTTTAAACAAATTTTATTGATTTTACAAACAAACAAACAAAACAAAACATCATTAAACATTAAAAACATAAAACCTCTTTCCATTGTAAATCTTTACAAGGCAGGTAACACATTGCTTTATATCACATACTTATAATTTATCCCATTTCCATATAAACACGTAAATTCCCTTTACCAAATTCCACATTGTTTCTCTCTAATCATTATTCAATCATATTTCCTTTCTAATTTATCTGCTATTCAATCATCACATTTATATTTTCCTCTGGCTTGTTTATAATTATTCTCATCTAGTCTTCCTCCGAGATTTTATTATTTAATTCTTAATTAAACACACACACATAAGACATAAACATAAAAACATAAAACTTTCTTTTAGAAAGTAACTTGGCCCCAGATTACCTCTTTTTGTATGGACTTCAATTGAATTCATGCTTTTCTTATATACCATTACCTATCTTGTTTACCATTCTATATCTATTATATAACTCCTCTCCACTTTTGCCTCATCTTAATTCTGTTTTATATATTTAATCTTGCTTTAAAGAAAAATATTTTTATATCTTTTGTCCATTTCTCCATTTACATCTGTCTCATTTCCAATATAAAAAAGAATAGTTTCCCCTGGAATCACTAATCAGAGTATGATGCCTTTCTATCATTCCCCTAAATTAAAATTTAAAATAACACCTAAATCCCAATCAGATTCTGCTTAGTACATTTTACTATTTCAGAAACCAATACTACAATAATAAATCCATAACAGTCAACACATTAATCCATTAAACTCTATATTTAAACTAATATTTTAAACATTCCCTTTAGTATTTTATTAAAACTTAATATCATTCATTATTAAACATTTTAAAGTTATACCTTAATATTTTAGTCTTTTATTAGATCTTAAAAAGTTCTGATTATCTACTTATAATACAAATACCACTATTACAATACTCATGTGTACTTTGCAGAATCCCTTTTTTTTAAAAAAAACAAACCCATACATTACCCATTATCCCTAAAAAAAATTTCTTTTCTCCATCTTGTTTTATACCTTTGTAACTTTTTCCCCCCTTTTCCCTTTCCTTCTTAGCCCGCCTAAACTTTTTACCCCCTCCTCTCCAAACCTCTGCCTTCTTGGTTTCCCTTTCTGTTGCATTCCTCTTTCCTTTTGCTTTCTAGCATTCTGTTGTTTTTGCATCTTCTTTTTCTCTTTCATAAATATTTTTTTATTTCTTAAGTCCTTCCTTTTCGCTCCTCTCTTTCTCCTTTCTTTCTTAGTCACACCATTTAGTTCCTTAAAAATGGCTTCTTCTTCCTCGGCTTCTTCCAGCTGTTGTTTAATTTGCTGACACATGACAAGCGCCATATCTAGGAAACAAAGGGTTTCTCCCATAACATCTTTGCCTTCTTTCCTTATTTTTAAATATTGTTTTTAAGTTCATCAAGAGATAGAGCCATTTTGAACTGTTTCTTCTTCTTTTTCTGTATCCTCTTCTTATTATTAAGCCAATCAGTTATTTCCAAACTTAAAACAGTTCCCAAAAGTCCCCAAATCCCGCAATCATCAAACAGTCCAGGCAGAGTACAAACTTCTTCTTTTACAATTTCTCTTCTAGGGGTGAAGTCAAATTAGGGAAAGAAAAACGTCCAGTCTGTGCTTTAAATCTTTTTTAGAATTAATTTCTATTCTCTTTATCTTCAAGACATCTCCTCCAGCAAAGTCTTAGAGTAAAAATTTTTTTTCCAAGCCTCTCCTTCCCACTTATAACAAAGGAGTTTAGGTTTTACCTTCTATTAAAAGGCTGGTTTCCTTGTCCATTTGTTAATTCCATAAGGGAGGAGAGTAACTTCCCTTTTCATTACTTTTCTTCACCGCTGAAAACATCAATCGGGAACATTGTAGCGTCCAGAAAAAGCCAATACTTTCCCAGGTGTTAAATATGTCCTTAAGGTCCCAGTTCGACCAAGAAAAAACTTTCGTTTTAAAACTCCTTCTTCTTCCTCCTGCACATTCTTTATCCAGTTGCCGGCTTCTTTATGGCGGCCATAAAGACCGCCGCTCCACTGTCTTGAGAGAAGGGGGTTATTGCCGGCTGGGGAGGCGGTTTGCGATACCCCTCAACCCCTGTCCGGATCCCCCCTTTCTTCAGCTGCCCCAACAGGGCAGCCTTAGCCTCCAAATCCGTCAGGATCGGAGGTACCAAGGCGGCTAGCACAGCAGGGATCGCAGAGAAAAGCGAATCCCTGCTGTCACCGAAGCCGACAAACCGGAAGTCTTGTAGTGGCTGTTTATGAAGGAGCACTGAATCTGGAGACTTCCACTTAACATTTATGCTAAAGTTCTTTAAGAACACAAGGTTAGCCCCCATTCTTGTTTTTTTCTGAAGGCGACCAGGGTCAACCATACTTTGACTTCAGTGAACAGGATAGGTCAAAGCTTGTAGCCCCTGTTATATGTGTTGGTCTTAAAAAAAATTTTTTTTTGTCATTTAATGACCCCGTAATCCCTTAAATCGGAGTCTGGGCAACTGAATGGAATGTTTACTGGCTGGATGCCTTTCCTGTCACCAGTGCAGAGTTCGCAACAGATGTATTCTCATTGTGCACAGAAAGAGAAATATCTGCCTCTACCTAGGATGGAACTCACAGTCTCCTGATTGTGAGAACTTCACTTCGAGGCCACCACACCAGTTGTGTGTTCATCTTAAACCTTCCCTCTTATTTCAATCGATCAATCAATCAACCAATCAATCAGAATAAAGCTGGAAGGGGCCATATGGAGGTCTTCTAGTCCAGGGGTCGCCAACCTTTTGGACTCATAATTTTAAATCCCAGGGACCACTAGCCGGTTCTGTGGGCATGGTCTAATTTGTGGGTGTGGCTTGGTGGTTATGTGACTGGCTGGGCTTGGCTTGTATGTAAATATTATAAATATTTATATAAATATTGAATTTTTTTATAAAAAAGAGCAACTTTTACCCAAAATCAGACAAAGCAGGCAGGCAGATTGAGTTGCTCACAGAATCACAGATTTATTCAGAGATCTATCTATCTGCCATCGGCTAGCTCAGTCTGTCACATAAAATTTGCTTGCAAGCAAAGTCACAAAATTAACTCACAACGCATCATGTATGTAAATATTGAATTTTTTATTTAAAAAAAGAGCAACTTTTACCCCAAATCAGGCAAAGCAGGCAGGCAGATTGAGTTGCTCACAGAATCATTCAGTGATCTATCTATCTGCCATCAGCTAACTCAGTCTCTCAAATTTGCTTGTCTTGAGTCTGCACTGAAGAATTAAGGGAGGTTCGGCTGTGCTTAAAAGCAGAGTCGAAGATCTAAAGACTAGCTAGAAAGCAAGAAATCCAACCATTTCCTGCTTCCTAGCTAATCTAAATCTCTCAGCACAGCTTTGGAACACAAGTTGACCATTTAAATAACTACTCTACCCCCTCCCCCTTGGCTTTTTCTCTCTGTCTTTATCTTGAGTTACACCCTCAGATGTTAAAAATCCTCCAGTAAGCAAGCTGATGAGCCTTTAGACTTTGTCCTCCTCAAGGTAACTTATTCTGGTTTCCTTGGTTAAAGTTCTGCCTTGTCATCAACCTTCGGCACCTGGCATGCCACCAGGCCTCAGGGAAGGCATCCGATCTCCATTCTGCTCCTTTTGAAGACCTTGTCTCTCTCTCACACACACACCCCAACATCAGGACATCTTCGCCCTCTTTTTGTTCATCTTGTCCTTCCCCTGAACACAGTCAGAGAAGAATCACATCTCGCATTGTTGCACTATGTCAACTTTCAATTCCAAAGAAGCTGCTTAAGTCCAGAGAAACCATTGTTCAATGTTCTCTCTCTCTCTCTCTCTCTCTGTCTCCCTCCCTCTTTTTTCTTCTCACTTCCTGGACAGTCTTTTTTATTGTTTTTTTTATTATTCTTTTTCACATTTTACAAATCTTAATCTTAACATTTACAATGACATCATTATTTCATATACTAATCTCTCTCTCTCACACACACACACACACACATTTATATACATTCATATCCCTTTGCCTATGATTTTCTTATCTCTATTCTTCTTTCTATTGTTCAACTATTTGTACCAACCGTCCCAAACTTCGTAATACTCTGACTCTACTTTATCCTTTAGTTTTAATGTAAGTTTATCCATTTCAGCACAATCTAAGATTTTTTGAATTACTAATTCCTCCAACGGCATATTATTTTGTTTCCAACATTGCACAAAGGCGATCCTCACTGCTGTCAATATATGTAGTAGGATTTATTTAATCTTTTTATTAGAATTTCACTATTTCTTTCACTATTTCACTATTTCTTTCACTATTTCTTGTATCCAACTCCATATTTTGATCCAATACTTATGGGCTTCCGGATATCCACATCTCTCTCTCTCCCTCTCTCTCTCTCTCTCTCTCTCTCTCTTTCTCTCTCTCTCTCTCTCTCTCATTTTCTCTCTCTCTCTTTCTCTCTTTTCTTCTCACTTCCTGAACAAACAGTCTTAAACGATGTCATCAATCAGCTTCTTTCTTCCGGAAAAGGGGAAAATCCAACAACAAAGTTCATCCCTACTCCAATAGTAGTTGTGTAATTTGTACTCGGTTGTTTAAAATGCTCTCTGACCAGGTCAGCTGCTTTGGGGACAACCCCCCCTGAAAAAGTAGCATCCCAAGAGCTGAGGCTTGAAATATTTCTGACCTGAAACATTTTTGTTGGGGATGATACCTGAAAGTGATATTTTAAACATTCATGTTTTAACTGCAGTTAGAATAGTATTTGCTCAAAACTGGAAAAGTGAAAAGATTCCAGTAGAAGAGGATGCGATTAGGAAAATATTAGGATGTGCAGAAACGAACAGATGAACACTGGCAGTCAAAGAAAAAGAACAAACTGAATATTATATGATATGGGAATTATTTTATCAATGGTTGGAAGCAATGGTGGGATTCAAAAGTTTTTACTACCAGTTCTGTGGGAGTGGCTTGGTGGGCGTGGCGTGGCTTGGTGGGCGTAGCAGGGGAAGGATACTGTAAAATCCCCATTCCCTCCTCACCCCAGAACCTGCTTTCCAGCTCCGCTCTCCTGTGCAGGGCAACAAAAGAAGACCCAGCCGATCAGCTGGGACTTGGGAGGCAGAGAATAGATGGGGGCGGGGCCAGTCAGAGGTGGGATTTGCCAGTTCTCCCAACTACTCAAAATTTCCGCTACCAGTTCTCCAGAACTAGTCAGAACTGGCTGAATACCACCTCTGGTTGGAAAATAAAAATGGAAGTTAGAAACCAAATATAAGAACATAGAGGAGAAGGAATTAAGAAGGGGATGATTATAATGATAAGATCTATCATGTGTAGCAATTTAAGGTAACAATATGATTATTGTTGTTACAGTAAGGAATTTGTATGGGTTCTTGGTGCTCTCTGAGCTTGATGGTTTCATTGCAGATATTTGATTGCCAAACTAGATAATATCATCAGTGCTAGGAGGGAGTGGGGTTGTGGAGTTAAGAGAGGAGGAGGAGGAGGAGGAGGAAGAAAAGGAAGAGTAGAAGGAAAAAATGTGGGATCCTTTGATGCTCTCTGAGCTTGGTTGTTTCCTTGCAGACATTTCATAACCCCCGTAGGTTTCATCATCAGTGCTAGTAGGCAGAGGGGGTTTTACTCTCATTTTATATACTAGCAGCTTGCCCTGTCGAAGGCAGTGGGCTTGGTTGTCCCTTGATTGGGTTGTGGTCTACATACATACAAACCAAAAACATCAGAGTTTAACTCAGTACTCTACGCTCCGAATCAGTGTTCTAAACAGCCCGCTGCTCGCCACTACTCCACAAACATAAAAATAAATTCTGTTGCTAATTCCTTTCATACACAAGGGTGTATTCTAGTCAGTTGGCTGTGCCCATTCTGCATCATCAAACTTCTTACCAAAACATTTTATGGTCATTGCATTGCTCTTCTGGCAATTCCCAAACATTTCGCTGAGTGGGATGTTCTCGTGTTATCGAGAAAACTACACTGTGTACAAACCTCCTCCTGCCCAGAAACCGAGACCAACAATACACCCCATTGTTAAATTACACAAATCTCATCCTCCTGATATATATTCCTCTTTTCATCTTAAGCTTTCGTGAAGCCAATCTTATGTAAAAGACCTTACCCAAAAGATAGCCGTCAAACTTTAGCTCAGCTAAAGTTTTATTTTTACATTGTCACAACCAGCTCTCCATTCCAGCATGATATTTCAATTAGGTCCAGAGGCGATAATTTATCTGCAGTGAGATTGCTATATCTGAGATGCCTGAAGTGAATTTAAATATATTGTTACTAGAAATAGCTATAGATTTGAAGAGATGGGCCTGACAAATTGGCAGTAAAAAGAAAACTTTCGCCATGGGTGAGACTATGCACACACACACACACACACACACACAGAGAGAGAGAGAGAGAGAGAGAGAGAGAGAGAGAGAGAGAGAGAGAATATATATATCATATATCATTGAAGACATTTCTTTATAGTTTCCTAAACAATATTTTCCAAGCTTATCTTGAAATAATTCACAAGTGTTTTCCGAGGATTTCTTTGGAAGATTTCTTTTTCCCACCTAGGAAGGCTCCATTGTTAAAGGAAGGAGATGCTTTTCAGCTATTCCACAAAACGTATCTTCTTTCCTGAATTAATAAACATTGCATTTAACCAGTGGTGGGATTTGAAATGTTTTATTACTGGTTCTGTGGGAGTGCCCCAAAGAAGAGGGAGTCAAGCTATTCTCCAAAGCCCCTGAAGGCAGGACAAGAAGCAACGGATGGGAACTCACCAAGGAGAGAAGCAACTTAGAACTAAGGAGGAATTTCCTGACCGTTAGAACAATTAACCAGTGGAATAACTTGCCTCCAGAAGTTGTGTATGCTCCAACATTGGAAGTTTTAAAGAAGGGATTGGACAACCATTTGGGTGAAATGGGATAGGGTCTCCTGCTTGACCAGAGGGTTGGACTAGAAGACCTTTAAGGTCCCTTCCAACTCTGCTATTCAGCAACCCAAGAGAAGACACATTTCCATAGTTCATTGCTTTGCAAATTTCGCCACACCCATCCCAGTTGTCCCCAGATGGAGACCAATATTTTCCATTGCTTTGAGAAAAGGAAAAAAGTTGAACAAACCACCACTTCCTTATTTTGATTCTGTAGCCTTCGTGCCTTCATATAAGCCAATCTTATTTCTGCTTTTTCCTGGTAAGATGGGTCATTTTGGAGTCATTTTTAGAGCTCTGAACCTTCTCCTTGCCGATTTCCATAGACCTGAGTTAGAATAGACTAGAGCAAGGGTCTTCAAGCTTGGCAATTTTAAGACTTGTGGACTTCAACTCCCAGAATTCCTGAGTTAATGTGATTGGAGGAGGAATTCTGGGAGTTCAAGTCCACAAATCTTAAACATGTCTTAATCATGCCCCCGCCCCCCGGGTCCTTCTTTTCATTAAACTAAAGGTAAAGGTTCCCCTTGCACACATGTGCTAGTTGTTTCTGGCTCTAGAGGGCGGTGCTCATCTCCATTACAAAGCCGAAGAGCCAGCGCTGTCCGAAGACGTCTCCGTGGTTATGTGGCCAGCATGACTAAACGCTTCAAAGGCACATGGAACGCTGTCACCTTCCTACCAAAGGGGTCCCTATTTTCCTACTTGCATTTTTTTTAACGGGCTTTTGAATTGCTAGGTTGGCAGAAGTCGAGTCACGGGAGCTCACTCCGTTACACAGCGCTAGGGATTCAAACCCACAAACCGCCGACCTTTCTGATTGACAAGCTCTGTGTCTTAGCCGCTGAGCCACCGGAGTCCCTTAAGATCATTAAACTAGACACGCCCAATTCCAGCAACCATCATTTTGGTTTCCAGTTCTATTTGTCTGAAATTCTACTCCCCGGGGTTGCTCTTTTCTTGAAATCAGTGATGTACATAACAAGGTGTGAACCTTTCATCCTGCAGACTCCATCTTCCCTTTTTTGACACCCTGCCTGCCCAAAGCCATCTCCGGTGGAATAACGCTCTGCTTTTATAATCAGTCTACCATATTTGTAGCTTTAAAAAAAGAAAAGAAAAGAAAAGCCCCAACGATTTTCTTAAACACACCTTCCTTGCTGGCAAAGGGTGATTGTTAAACCTTCCTTTCTTGCTTATCACATGACCAGCCCTTATTGCAAAATGTTGAAAAACTAGTTTAAGATGGACCTAATGCCAAACCCTGTAAATTTCCTTATTCACTGGGCATTGTGTACTTAGCTGCAAGGACATGGCTGAGGAACAAGGAAGTTTGCTTTGCTTGGGAGGTGAATTTAAGAAAGAAAAAAAAAAGTAATCTGATTCCAGTGAAATAAGCTTCTTTGGAAATAAGATTCATTTTTGCAACCTCAGCTTGTAAAAGGAAAGAGCTGCAGGCTCAAAACAGACCAAGAACTATAAGTTTAGGACCCCACTGAAGAACATTTTAAATGTCCCAGGCTATGGCTTCCATTGGTCTTTTAACCGTAGAGTAAATATGCTAACAGTCTCACATTCATGTGTCATGTACAAAGCATAAACCAGGATTTGTTCAATTCTAAATCTGGTTTTGTCCCACAGGACTTATACTTTCCCTCAAAAAATAGAAATACAATCACAGGACTGGGTGACTTCGGGCCAATCACCAGGAGATGGTGAGTTCTAGTCCCGCCTCAGGCATGAAAGCCAACTGGGTGATGTTGGGCCAATCACCACGAGATGGTGAGTTCTAGTTCTGCTGTAGGATGAAAGTCAGCTGGGTGACTTTGGGCCAATCACCAAGAGACAGTGAGTTCTAGTCCCACCTCAGGCATGAAAGCCGACTGGGTGACTTTGGGCTAATCACCAGGAGACAATGAGTTCTAGTTCTGCTATAGGATGAAAGCCAGCTGGGTGACTCTGAGCCAACCACACTCTCTCAGTCCCATCCACCCGACAGGGTTATTGTTGTAGGGGAAAATAGAGGGAAAATAGAGTACTATCTATGTTTGCCACCTTGAGTTACTTATGAACATTATAAAGGTTGCATGAAAAGCAAATAAATAAATACATGCCCGAACTTAAAGACCACCACCAGTGAGCTGTTGGACAGTATTACTTGGTCTGTTGTGTGGATGACTGTGTTTTTATAGGTGGTGGGGAATTTTGGTGGTTGGGGCAGTGTTTGGGGATTGTCATGTATGTGTGCATGTTGAGTCTGGTCTCTGGGTGCTATGTGAATTTCGTTGTATGTATACTGTGTATATACGTACAATGACAATAAAGAATTCAATTCAATTCAACCTCTCTCTCTGGCCTGAAGTTTGAGCCAAACCCCTGAAACCATTGTAATTTATTTGAACAGTGGCAAAATATCTAGAAGAGAGGACAAAGATCTCTTTTTTAAAGGAATGTTTTTTATTTACTACAGCCTAAGAAAGTATTTTTTAAAAGAAAGCACAACATCACATACAAAAGAATAGAAATATGGTAATATTACCAACTTTAATTCCACATTAGAAAATAAGGAGATGAATATATATATATATATATATATATATATATATATATATATATATATATATATATATATATATAATTTGTTCTTAACCTAAGAAAAAGAAAACTTCACATTTCAAGTCATAAACCTATCTCAGTAGTGTGTCAATGAAATGGTACAGAAGTGGTTGTAACGTTCAGTTTCAAACTGGGGTTAATCAATGTTTGATCAACCCCGCCCTCCGTCTCTTCACTGGCATCTCAGCCACAGTTCTAAGTCCCTATGGGGAAGTGCATTTAAAACAAAACAAAACATGCCCCTTGTTTGCCTGAGAGATCCAGTGGTTTTTTTGCAGGAAGGATGGATATCTACACAAAACACAGCAAAAGTGCCGTTTTGAGGGTTGTTTTAAGGGCATTTTGGATAATTGGCACACTTTCTTTCCTTGGTGTTACTTAAATTAATAATAATAAACTGCTCCCATCTCTCCTTTCTTTTTGCAAGGCTGAGATCAAAAATAAAACCAGGAAACACACTGGAGCTCACAGCTTTGTCTTCCATATGTTTGGGCACTGGTTCGCAGAACTCTATTCCTCAATTAATTCAGGGCCCACCTGCGTTTTTATAGCTGTCACCACGTTTTTTGTCTTTGCCTTCCATAAGGGGTGTTGTGTGTGTGAAGGTAGGCACTTGTGGTATGCAGAAAAGGTGAAATCTTTGAGCTGAGATATTTACAATCCTAGCTTAAGGCACATTAACTCTTATGGGAAATACAAAAATCAGGTCTTTGAGGTAGAGCTATCATTCCAACCACAGGAGATTTTTTTCAAGGCTATATATATAAAAAGTGAATGACAGCCCTTGGTCACTTTCATAATATATTTTGCAAGGTTGTTTTTTAAAAAAAATTAATTGTGGGAAGACACTTCTGGAAAAGGTTAACATTCTGGGTTAGCCTTTCAAGATCTACTGGCGAAAGATTAGCCTTAAAGGTCCAGGAATTTGTTCACTGAAATAGCAGTCACAAATCGTACCCCGACTTCGCCAGAGGAATTTCAGGTAGCAATAGCAGTAGCATTTAGACCTATATACTTTACAGCCGTCTCTAAGTGGTTTTTACAGAGTCAGCCATCTTGCCCCCCAACTATCTGGGTCCTCATTTCACCCACCTCAGAAGGTTGGAAGGCTGAGCCAACCTTGAGCCTGGTGAGAATCGAACTACTGGCAGTCGGCATTCAGCAGAAGTAGCCTGCAGTACTGCACTCTAACCACTGCGCCACCACAGCTCTCCCAACTCAGGTGCTGACTGTGTATTTCAAATAGTCCTTGATTTATGATGGATCACTTAGTAAACCTATCTGGGGGGAGGGCAGGTATTTACAACCCAGATTCAAAGTTTCAATGGCCACGCCCCCAGAGGTCACTTGACCATCCATTGATGGCCATTTGTGGTATCCCACAGTCACGTGACAATGTTCTATGTCAGTCTCCCCTCACAAAAAACAAAAACAAAAACCAGCTTTTGCTTCCAGTTTTTGGCAAAACATGGCCCAGGGCGAACTGTTCCAATTTCAGAGTTTGCTTAAGAGCAGTGCAAAAAAGGTTGAGAAAGGAGGTCGGTCATGTGACTGATTCGCCTTACGACCATCACATAATGGGCAGGCTCCATTATGGTCGTCACTCAAGGGCTACCTGAAACCCACAGTCAGCGCCTGAGTTGGGATTCTGGAAGATTCCACTTAAATAGCTGGGCACACAATGAACTGCATTTGCACACATGCTTTCAAGCCGAGCCTCTCTGTTGCAACAAGGTTTGGGGGCCGCACTTCTCTCAGGAAGAAAGTTCTCCTGAAAGTCCAGCTGAATCTCCTTCCATGGCCCTTTTAATTCCCCAACCATTGGGACAGGATTGTACCACGCACACACACACACCCATTACAAAAAGAAGGCTTTGTGGGATATGATGGGGATTGAACCACTTTACAAGGTAGTGTAAAAATGAGAGCGTGGCTCATCTTGATCTTGATTTTTTTTTACCCATCCCCACATGCCCCTGAAAACCACACAGGCATCCTGTTGTGGCCTACCAGCGGCCAGTGAAGCTGGTGGCAGATTCGGACAGTGAGGAGGTTGGGGAGGAACATGGGCTAGTCCTGGAGTCTGGAGAAGGCTCTGACAAGGGCTCTGCGTTGGAGGCAGAGATCAGTGGCATTTCCTAGATGCCTTCTGAGTTGGAGATCAGTGGGGCAGAAGAACAGCTGGAGCCTGTTCCCAGTGTGCACATGCGCAGAGCTGCCAGGAGAAGGGAACAGTTAAGGAACAAGGGTCGACTCGGGAGTAAAGGCACAGGTGGATGGTGAATGGCACATCCCATAGGGAATAAAAGAGCGAAAGGGAAGTGATGTTTGCAGGAGAGAATTAGTTTGTTTAATTAGTGTAAAGTTTTGTTCGTGACTCTCAGAGACTCCTTGCCAAGAAATTGCTGCTACAGCGTAGCGTTTGGAAGATATCAGCCTGGCAACTCTCCCAGCCTGATAAAGGTCTGTGGTTGTAATTCACCTTTGAAAGACTGTTTGCCGGGAGTTTGCTGGATGTGAATGATAGGAATTCACATTAGCCTAATAAGAAGGGGTTTATTTGGGACGAGGAGTCAGCTTCATGATTTTGTGAAGCCTAGGTCGGAACACACCCCAAAATACCTAGTGAAATGTGGCCTCTGCAGCTGCAGGATATTTGGAAAAGGGTAGAAGCAGAATCAATCAAAACCAGGTTAAACAAGCTATTGTTACTTTATCTGACCCCAAAACTGACTCTAGCTTGCTCAAAACTATGGTTTAGAATGTCAGTCATCCAGCTCATGGTTGTTCCAAGGGTGTGTTTTTTCTTTGTTTTCCTTGAAGATGTTGGCTTTTTATCCAAGAAGCTTCTTCAATTCTGAACTGAGGAAGCTTCTTGGATGAGAAGCAAAATGTCTTCAAGGAAAACAAAGAAAGTCCAGCTGCTTTTTGAAAAAAAAAAAAAAACACTTTGGGAGGACTGGCTTAGAAGCTACTGTTGATGCATTTCTTTAAGGTCTGTTTGATCTGGAAATACGGATTTCGGATGAATATAAATTTAGGAGCCGACAATTCTATTCTGGTTTTCGAAGCCTTTTCATTCTTTATATCAGTTTTTAAGCAAGGAAGGAATTTAAGAAACAGAAATACTAGAGCAGTGGTGGATAACCTTTTGGGGCTCCTGTGCCAAAAATTGCGTGCGCACCTGCATGCATACACTCACGTGCCAGCACCCAGAATGCAATGTGCGCACTACCTCCTCACACCCCCTGCGCATTTGCACACAATTCCCCCCCGCCACCCTCTTACCTGCACTGTGCTTCACAGCTGATTTTTCAGTTGGTTTGAGGCCTTTTTTGGCCTCCCAGAGGCTTGGAAAAAGCCTTTGCAAGGCTTTTCAGGCCGAATTATAGGCCCGTTTTGTCATTTCTGGTATTACAGGAAGTGATGAAATGGGTCTATAATTCGTCCTGAAAAAGCCTTGCAGAGGCTTTTTCCAAGCCTCTGGGAGGCCGAAAAAGACTTCAAACCAACCGCCCCCCCAAAATCAGCTGTGAGGCGCACGCATGCGCAGTGAGGTAAGTTTGCCTGCAGCTCACATGCCAGTACAAATGGCTTTGCGTGCCACTTGTGGCATGCGTGTTATAGGTTCACCATCACAATGCTAGAGAATGCTAGCTGGAGCATTCTGGGAGTTGAAGTCCACCCCTCTTAAAATTGCAAAGGTTGACTATGCTAGAGAATTTGGATAAAACAAGTGCTGTTTTCACATGGACAAAAAGTTCCAAGACTTTTTAAAAAAATTATTATTCAACTAAGATCCTCATGAAAGGGAATGGCTAAATAAACTGTGATTCTATGCTTGAATAATCCCTGAGCTTCAGGATAGGACAGGACCAAATGTCTACTGTTTCCAATGTTAAGTAACCAGGCTGGGGAAAAAAAAATGAAACCTGCAGCTAGGACTTGCAACAATCAAAGCTCTCTCAAAGTTCACATATTGTGATTTTGTTTCCTCCACCCACCCATCCTAGGAGTATCAGCCTTTGTAATAAATGAAAGAAAAATTATATTTTTTTTCCGAAGGCACCAATGACTTATGCACTTAGTGTGAAAATGGAAAAAAAAAATGAACATGACTCTCTGGAGAATGCAAAATAAAAATTATCCTGAACCTTAAGTATCGTTTTAACAGGATCTGGTATTTAATGGGAAGTCTCTACAAGGACACTTGTGGCTCTAGATCAGTGGTGGCTAACCTTTTTGGGCTCCTGTGCCAAAAATTGTGCGTGCGCTTGCATGCTCGCTCTTGTGTGCCAGCACCTAGAAGGCAATGCATGCCCCCCCACATCCCCCACGCATGCGTACACAATCCCCCAACCTCCCGCCGCCCCCTTACCTGCACTGCACCTCACAGCAGATTTTCAGCCAGTTTGAGGCCTTTTTCGGCCTCCCAATGGCCTGAGGAAGGCTTCTGCAGGCTTCTACAAGCTTTGTAGGCTGAAAACTAGCCCCATTTTGTCACTTCCTGTTTTTCTAGAAATACCGGAAGTGATGCAACGGGGCTAGTTTTCGTCCTGCAAAGCTTGCAGAAGCCCGCAGAAGCCTTCCACAAACGTTTGGGAGGCCGTAAAAGGCCTCAAACTGGTTGAAAATCAGCTGTGAGGCATGCATATATGCAGTGAGGTAAGTTTATCTGCAGCTCGCATGCAGGCACAAATGGCTCTGCGTGCCACCTATGGCACACGTGCCATAGGTTCCCCATCATGCCTCTAGATTAACCCAGAAATCTCATCAATGCCAGCCAATAATGCAGAGGTCTAAATAATTTTCAAATTGCACTTTCCAGTTTCACTTCTTAAATAAAACACAACATTTTATAAGTATATCTATCTATCTATCTCTCTCTCTCTCTCTATATATATATATATATAACTTTTTAAAAAAAATCTTTTGCATTAAGGTTTAAATATCAAATATAGTCTTCAAAATATATTGTTTTAGAAACTCCCCCCCCCCACCTATTTTTTAATATTTACTTGATATATTATTCAAGGCCCTACAAAATACACAATTCTGGAGTGCAGAACTTAACTAAAAAATAACCTTCATTATAGCACAAACGCAGCAAAAATAAAACGGCTAAAAAAGTGGGGGGAAAAAAACTCCTACAATGGAATATAAACCTGTAGGGAAGCACAGCCTTAAAAAAAACCAGCCATGTTAGAAATGTAGGGATTCGCATTACTTTTTTTCTCTCTTTCTTTCTTAAAAACAAAAAAGCAAACAAAAACAAAAAGGGCCTACAAAGTTAGTAAAAACTTCGTCCGTATAAAAGATTTCAAACGCGATGCCGTCTCGCTGAGAAACTTCACTTCCAGGATTTTATCCTCAGTTTACTGACATCCAAGCATAGAATTCTACAGTAGGTTTTTCTGTTTTTCTTCATAAATAGTAAAATGTTCCTTCACCTTCGATCTACCCCCATCCACCCCCAATGGCCAGCAAATCTCAGTAGGTTTGATAGACATCGTGGATGGGGATTTGAATGGCGGCAGCTGGAAATGCTTGGGGAATGTACCCAGCGTATCCCCCATAAGCTGCGGCGGCGGCAGCGGCGGCTGCATTCTTCTGTAGTGTGGCAATTGTGGTGGCAGCTGCAGGAGCCGCGAATGGAACGTAGCCTGCGCCGTAGATTCCCGTGGCTGGAATTCTCTGCATACTAGGCGCCATGGCGTACACGGGAGTTATCGGACGGCCCTGAGGGAGAGAGCGTTCAAGAGTTAATCCTGCCACCATCTGTAAAAGGAACTAGATTTCCCCTAAGGATGTCAGAAAGCCAAGGTTCGATCTTAGGTAGAGGCAGGTATTTCTCTCTCTGGGCACAATGAGAATATATCTGCTGAACAAAACTCCCCCTCTGGAAACAGGAAGGGCATCCGGCCAGTAAACACTCTGCTAGCTCCATTCAGTTGCCCAGACTCCACTCGGCAAGGGATGTTGTTAAAAGAAGATGATGTCAGAAAACCAAGGTGGTAACCATAACAAAAGGGCGAAGGCGCCAATTGTAGTTTCTAGATTCAAATATGTGCCCGCTACAGGTAGACCTTGGCTTACGATGATTCCTTTAGTGACCATCCAAAGTTACAACGCCACTGAAAAAAGTGACCCGTGGCTGATTTTCACACCGTTGCAGCATCCGCATGGTCACGTGATCAAAATTTGGATGTTTGGCAATGGGTTCGTATTCACGACAGTTGTAGTGTCCCTGGGCCACGTGGTCCCCTTTTTATGAACTTCTGACCTGCCAAGCCAATGGGGAAGCCAGATCTCCTTCATAACCGTGTGACTAATTTAACAACTGCAGAAATTGACTTAACAAAGGGAACAGGAAAAAAATCATAAAATGGGCAAAACTCGTGTATGGGGTAAACTTTCTCACTTAGCAACATAAATATTGGGGTCCACTGTGGTCGTAAGTCGGGGACTACCTGTATTTGCTAGCCAAGAGGTCTCCTCCTCTTAATACAAGCCAGTGTTCTCTTACCTGCAGGACTAGAAAGGGCTGGTGTTTCCACACCTTTTTGGAAAAAAAAAACATACCTGGAAAGGAGGTGGGGTGGAAACTGCAGGTATGACTGCACCTGCTGCCACTGCGGCAGCAGCCGCGGCACTTGCTGGATCCTGCTGGACACTGATAGGACTGATGATATGTTCTACTGCATGGATCTTCCCATCGTCGATCACCTTGGTGCCTGGTGTGGCTTGGAACATGGAATACTGGGTTCCAATGGTTGGAATTGCCACTGCAAGAGATGAAAGAGGTCAGGTTAGGCTGGGTGTTAACCTTTCAGCTTTTGTTCTGACCCAAGCTTCCCAAAAGCACGAAGCCGACTCCTCGTCCCAATAAAACCCTCTTTTATTTCGGTTAAATGGAATTCCTCTCCAGCAAAGTCCTGGCAAACAGTCTTTCAAGAGATTTCACAACTACAGACCTTTATTAGGCTTGGAGAGTTGCCAGGCTGATAGCTTCCAAAGGCCATGCTGTAGCAGCAATTACTTAGCAAAAAGTCAGGAACAGATCATCACCCTAATGAATTGAACTTTCTCCTGCAAACACCACTCCCCTTTTGCTTTTCTTTATTTCCTCTGGGAAGGGCCATTCACCACCCACCTGTGCCTTTACTCCCGAGTCAACCCTGGTTCCTTAACTGTTCCCTTCTCCTGGCAGTTCTGTGCATGCGCACACTGGGAACAGGCTCCAGCTGTTCTTCTTCCCCACTGATCTCCGACTCTGAAGGCAGCTGATAACTGCTGGATGGCTCTGGCTCCATCTCTGCCTCCAATGCAAAGCCCTGGTCAGAACTTTCCCCAAACTTCAGGACTGGCCCATGGTTCCTCCCCAACCTCCTAACTGTCCGAGTCTGCTACCAGCTCTGCTGGCCGCTGGCGGGCCACCACAACTTTTAATCTGTAGCAGAAATGTAGCTTGGAAGGTCTTCTGCACTGCCACCAAGCGTTAGTGATCAGATCAATGTCCTTTTGGAGTTGATGCGATGCGGGAATCATTCCCCACCCCGTTTTCCTACCGATCGAACATTCTTTATTTGGGATTGCAGGATATTGTCTCCAGTTCCATTCTCGGGGGGGAGAGACTTTTGGCTTCATGCAAGGAAAGCAGGAGAAGCTGCATGTCAGCCTTCAAGATCTTCTACTATTGCTTTGCATCTTTTAGCTGCCATAAGAAACAGGGGGAGGAGGGGGTAAAGTCTAGGAAGTGAGCTGGAGGTGTTACATTCTAGTGTTGCGTAAAATGAGGAGGGGAGGAGTATAAATTCTTGCTTAGCTTTCTATTTCTCGCTTAGCTTTCTTTTCTCTGCGCAACTGCAAACTTTTATCAAAATATGCCAAGGTCAACGGACAGAGGCCTCATCATCACCTGAAGATGTCCGCACGATCATATTGACAAGTTTTAATTGGAAGAATCATCTGAACCATTGGGGGTGGGAACATTTCCATCACTTTGTATATGTGATCTGCGCGCCTAATTTCTCAGATTCAGAATTCTACGGTTGCTACCACTTCAACTTCAGTAAAAGATATCTTTTCTCTAATCTAAAGAGTCTAAGTATTTCTTTCTTGAATTTTGAATGGAGCTCCATCTGACACCCGCAGAAGTCTTTCTCTCCCTCGAACTCTGCCAGAAATTAGTCTTTGTAAGACTTGTCGTGCCAGCGCAGCCTCTTGGAGCAGAAGGCCTTGCAAGGTCCCAAAGACTCTTTTCTGGTGGAGTTTGGGGGAGAGAAAGAAAGACTTTTGCTGCTTTCCTTGCATGCAGCCAAAAGAAGAAGAAGAAAGAAGCAGTCCAGCGGCCAGGAGAGGCGCATGGGGTGAGTGGGGCAAGTCCCCCCCCCGCTCTTTCCTTCCTCCCCTCACTACCTCGTGTTGTTCGCAATACAATTGATGCAAGCTTTGTGTTCCCGCGGGCCATGTGGGCGGCATAGCCTTGTGTTCCCGCACAGCCTGGATTAATTGCTTTAGGGGGTGCTTTGGGGGGGTGACATTTCTCTGCTATTTTCCAAGGCAGCTGAAGTCCAGACAAGGAATAATGGATGGGAAACTGAACAAGGAGAGATTTAACCTGGAAATAAGGAGAAACTTCCTGACAGTGAGAACGATCAACCCATGGAACAGAAGTTGCCTTCGGAAGTTGTGGGAGCGTCATCACTTGAGACTTTCAAGAAGAGATTGGACTCCCATCTGTCAGAAATGGGGTAGGGTCTCCTGCTTGGGCAGGGGTTCTTGTCCTACCCTCAGGCGCTTTGGATCCCCTCTTCTTTGTGGCAGCCCCTCAAATATTGGGCAATTGCTATCATGTCAGCCACGATAGCATGTTTAACTTTTTTCATGGATCTTGTGCAGTCCTAGGCCTCGCTTCTGCATATTGGAGTCCAAACCACAAGGGAATCTCTCCACTTCTCCATAGTTGGCCAGAAAGAAAGAGGAGAGGACCTCAGCAAAATTTACCATTGCACAGAAAATATTACAGACATCTGGCACTTGAGGGGAGAAAGCTAATTAGAAAATTTGCAGGAAGCCATGATGACTTATCCAATTTTTTTGAAATTACTCAAAATGGATTTCAGAAAGAAGACTTGGTGGACCTTCAAAAATATTAAACTATGGGCGTCCAATCTTGGCAACTTTAAGACTTGAGGACTTCAACTTCCAGACTTCCCCAGCCAGCGTAGTTGGGCATCCCTGTATTAAATTATTCCTTATAGACCTGGATCTTGGAATCTTATCTAATTATTCCCAGACTGGGAAGATTCCTGTATTATAGGCAGAACATAATAAAGTATTGAGCTTGAACTCTGCCTGTGGGGTTTGGTTGTTCCTGCCTGACGGGCATGTATCACTCCAACCTCAACAAGAGGGCCCTCAACCCAACCTTCTTTCAATCCTTTCTCACCACTTCTCACCCTGATAATCATATTTCATACTTCATCAAGCAGCATTGAGTTTCTGGGTGTGCAGCTAAGGAGTAGGCTGGCCTGGTCGCTCAACAGTGAGACACTGGTGAAGAGGCCACATCAGCACCCGCATTTTCTGCATCGCACGAGAAAAGCACATCTTCCTCCCCTTGTCCTCACCACTTTCGATAGAGGGCATCCGGTCATATTGCACTACAGTCTGATTTGGGAGCCTCACTGCTTCAGACAGGAAGGAGGTACAGAGAGTGGTGAGGACACCAGAAAAGATTATTGGCAGTTCACCCCCTTCTCTCCAGGACATGGCATATTATAAGCGATGCTTGAGCAGGATTGCCTGGGACACTGCATGTCCCCTTCACAACCTGTTTTCCTTGTTACCTCCTGGGAGGTGGTTGTTGTGGCTCGCCAGCAATCAGCGGAGCTGACGGCAGACTCGAACAGTGAAGATGTTGGGGAGGAACATGGGCCAGTCCCGGAGTTTTGGGAAGGCTCTGACGAGGGCTCTATGTCAGAAGCAGAGATGGGGCCAGGGCCGTCCGACAGTTATCAGCTGCCTTCAGAGTGGGATATCAGTGAGGCAGAAGAACACCTGGAGCCTGTTCCCAGTGTGCACATGCACACAGCTGCCAGAAGCAACCATTTTCTGCTACCGTGTGCCTGGCAACTCTCCAAGCCTGATAAAGGTCTGCAGTTGTAAAATCTCTTGAGAGACTGTTTGCTGTGACTTTGATGGATGTGAATGAGAGGAATTAAATAAAAGGGGTCTTGTCAGGAGGGGGAGTCTGCTTCGTGATTTTGGGAAGCCTAGGTCAGTGGTATCCAAAAGAGAACATCCAGATTCAGCCACAGTTTTGCTCCATAAAGCATCAACCTTCTGAACTCTCTCAAGTTTCCTCTTTCCAATACATGTTCAAGATGGACGGCAATTAACTCTGGTTCTGACCAGTTCTGGAGAACTGGTAGTGGAAACTTTGAGTAGTTCAGAGAACCGGACAATACCCTCTCTGACTGGCCCCACCCCATCTATTCTCTGCCTCCCATTGAGTCCCAGATGATTGGCTAGGTCTTCTTTGGTTGCCCTGCACAGGAGAATGGAGCTGGAAAGCAGGTTAGTGAGGTGGGGAGAGAAGGGGGATTTTGCAGTATCCTTCTGCTGCCACGCCCACCAAGCCACATCCACAGAACCGGTAGTAAAATGTTTTGAATCCCATCACTGGATTAACATATATATATGGATATGTATACGTATGTGTATATATGTGTGTGTGTATGTGTATATGTATGTGTATGTGTATGTACTGTATATGTATATGTGTATTTATATGCATGGGTGTACGCTCTTGAGAGCGGGCCACATAGTTTCATTTTAAATGTGTGCCGGTGTGCCAAGGAGTAAAAAGTGACAATAAAGGCTATCGGTCTACTGACCTGTTCCTGGTTTGATTGCCATGGGGCTGACTGCAGGCAATTCCAGACTGGGCACCATCTCGTAGCCCTTTTCTTGTTGTTTTCCTTTCCCTTCGTGGTATCTGCTATAAATGCCGCGGCCTGCAGAGTAACCGCCCAGGTAGGATCCTCTGGGGCCAGGTGCTCGGTTACCTGCCGCCCCTCGTCCTCTGCCTCTAACGTTGCCTGCTTGTAAGTTTAAAATAAAACATAAAAAAAAAAGCCAAACAGGTAAGTTACACTCAGAACCAGCCACCGCGTTTCGCCCAGAGGCTACTAAAATGTAAGACTAGAAAGGGAAAAAAAGAAAAGACATTGCAAAGCTCAGAAAACATGTTTGCCACATTCCTAACCTGGACCACAACCTCCAGGAATGGCAAAGATTTGGCTTTTAGCATGGGTCACACTCAGCCACAACCTCATGGGATTTATTAACTGGGTTTGGTTTGGTTTGGTTTGTTGCAATATTTTCTAGTTCCCTTGTTCTAGAACAGGGCTCTCCAAACTTGGCAACTTTAAGACTTGTGGACTTCAACTCCCCAAACTCCTCAACCAGCATGGCTGGGCACTCCCTGTGATATAGTGTTATTTATAGATCTGGAATTTAAAACCTTATCTCCTTATCACAGGCGGCACACAGAGCCATTTGTACGGGCATGCGAGCCTCAGCCAAACGTACCTGCACTGCCCCTGCACACACTTCCCAGCTGATTTTTGGCCCATTTGAGGCTATTTTTGTTCTCCAGGAGGCTTGAGGGAAACCTCTGCAGCCTCGGGAGGCCGAAAAATGGGCCTTCGGAAAATACTGGAAGTGCCAAAACGGGCCTGTTTTTCGGCCTCCTGAGGCTGCAGAGGCTTCCCTTGAGCCTCTGGGATGGTGAAAATGGCCTCCCCCGGGCTCCAGAGGCCCTCTGGAGACTGAAAATGGACACTTCCGGTATTTCCAGAAGGCCTGTTTTTCAGCCTCCCGGGGCTGCAGAGGCTTTCTTCAAGCCTTCGGGAGGGCGAAAACGGCCTCAAACGGGCCGAAAATCAGCTGGGAGGTGCAAGTCAGGGAGCGGAAAGGTGTGTGTTGCATGTGCATGTGCAGGGGGGGGAGGGGCGCATTGAATTTTGGTTGCCAGTATGCTTTCAGCACACCACAACAAAAAGGTTCACCATTACTGCCTTATCTTCTTATTCTCATGAGTAGCTGGCTGGGGAATTCTGGGAGTTGACTTCGTCAAGTTTTCAAGTTGCTCCGTTTAAAGACACCCGCTCTAGAACTTGATTTTGCAGAGTAAATCTCTCGACTGGGAGATGTTCAGGAGGGCAGAGGTCTAACTTTGGCAAACTTTAAGAGGGGTAGACGTTGTTTGGGGAGTTGGTGTCCACACACCCGAATGTTGCTGAGATCTAGAAACACTGATCTAGAAAGTTCAGAAGGAAGACAACCTTGGGAGTGGAAGGGAGAACAGACTTCCAAAGAAGTCTGATCTATACAGGCAGGTGCTTTGAATCCTCTCGTATAAAGGGATGTGGGAAAGGCCTTGAGAGACAGAGTCAAGAGAAGAAATGCCTAGAAACAGCCAGATAAGAGAAGGCATAGTTCACTGCGGAAGCTCATAAAGGGCTCATAAAGCACTCCCCTCAGTACTCAGGCTGCAAAGGTGACAGCGGGAGAATTGTATTTTCAGATTTGCAAGATTATTATCAGCGCAGCTTTTACGAGAAAGTAGAATGGACCATCTTGGTCACCTTTGTCGTCTTCCTCGGAAGGCAACCTCCATCTTGCAAATCTGCAAGTACAGGAAGTCCTCGTCCTACAATGGTTCATTTAGTGACTGTTCAAAGTTGCATTGGCGCGGAAAGAAAGGGACTTCAGAGTTTATAACCTCTGTAGCGCCTTCATGACGGCATCAAAATTGAGACACGTGGCAACCGGTTCCCATGTATGACAGTGGCCCTGTCCCTGACCAGCAATGGGGAAGCCAGATTCATTTAACAACTGGGTTACTAACTTATCAGCTGCAGTGATTCACTTAACAACGGAGGCAAGAAAGGTCATGAAATGGGACGGAACTTACTGAACAACCGAAATTTTGGATTCCATTGCAGTCATAAGTCAAGGACTGCCTTTATAATTCTCTCCCCCTCCTTTACCTCCTGAGAAACTAGCGGGGGTCTCTTTTGCATTTCTTGCTCCAGTTACAGGTTATGGAAGTCTCTTATCTGATCGTTCCCTAGCTGGTCTGGTCTCCTAAGGCCCATTTTACCTTCTACTGCTGGAGATCCTCAATCTTAGTTCTGGTTTTCCTTAGTCCCTCCATTACCTTCTAGGTTGGGTTTTTTTTTTTTTTTAAGATACAGAAATAAAAACAATGCTAGACTTCCGTAAAAGCTTGCAGACATATTGAAACATCCAATTTGCATACAGCAGCAAAACTCAATCATTAAAAAAAAATTATGTTAGTAAGGTCATTGGCGTAGGAGGGGAAAAATAACACTTGGTGCTTTCTCTTTGCTCTTATCAGACAGAAAACAGGTTCTCACTCTCTCTGTCTCTGTCTCTGTCTCTTTCTCTTTCTCTCTTTCTCTGTCTTTCTCTGTCTCTCTGTCCCTCTCTGTCCCTCTTTTTCTGTCTCTCTCTGTCTCTCTTTCTCTCTCTCTCTTTCTCTGTCTGTCTCTCTTTCTGTCTCTCTCTGCCTCTCTTTGTCCTTCTCTGTCTCTCTGTCACTCTCTCTTCTCTCTTTTCTCTCTCTCTCTCTCTGTCCCCCTCTGTCTCTCTCTGTCTCTGTCTCCCTTTCTTTTCCTGTCTCTCTTTCTCTGTCTGTCTGTCTGTCTGTCTCTCTCTCTCTCTCTCTGTCCCCTCTGTCTCTCTCTGTCTCTGTCTCCCTTTCTTTTCCTGTCTCTCTTTCTCTGTCTGTCTGTCTGTCTGTCTCTCTCTCTCTCTCTCTGTCCCCCTCTGTCTCTCTCTGTCTCTGTCTCCCTTTCTTTTCCTGTCTCTCTTTCTCTGTCTGTCTGTCTGTCTGTCTCTCTCTCTCTCTCTCTCTCTGTCCCCCTCTGTCTCTCTCTGTCTCTGTCTCCCTTTCTTTTCCTGTCTCTCTTTCTCTGTCTGTCTGTCTGTCTGTCTGTCTCTCTCTCTCTCTCTCTCTCTGTGTGTCTGTCTGTCTCTCTCTGTCTCTCTCTCTCTCTTAATTTTTACTAGTGTTTTGCAGGGCAAGAACAATTCAGGTGGAAGGAAAACTGAAAGCAGAGTGAAAAACAAGGATCAGCAAACAGAAAATAATTGGGGGGGGGGGAGAGACCAAGAAGAAAAAGAAACAAACAAACAAAAAGATATAAAGAAATGATTTCCAATCTTGTTTAGAATTGTCACATTTATATGTTATTCTCTCTTACATGTTGTACCTTAGCTGCCTTTATACTTTCTACTCTTCCCGATTCTCAAACTCATAAATCAAAAATTAAGGTGTTCCCCCCTCTTTTCAGCAAGAGAAAACCTGAACAAAATTACGAGTGCGTCTTAATATTATGAATAAAAGGTGAGGGAATAGGGGAATCTCTGCTCCGTTGCCGTCAAACTTTTTCACCCATAGTCCTGAAAGGGATTTGGGACTCACATCCTATTTTGTACGTCATTTCTCAGCTCAGCTAGTTTTATTGCTACGAGACAGCAAGTCCAGCTTGTGTGTCCTCACCTAGCAACAGCTGCAATCAAAAAGGTGTACAACCTGTTTTGTCTTCCTGCCCCCTCCCCCCCCCCAATGCCATTTCTGACCTCAGGAAAGGGAAAAACATTTGCAGGCAGGAGATTGGTAGCAGCCTGCTTTCTTTTCTCCTTCCTTCCCTTCTTCTTTCTTTTTCTTCCGTTTTCTCTAAATGTCATCTTGTGTTTTCCTAAATGCACATTTACCCAAAGTGCCATGCAACAAGGAAGAACCAGAGATAGAGATATCAATATCGATAGATATATAGATATAGATAGATATATAGATAAAAGAGATAGATAGATAAAAGAGATAGATAGATAGATATAGATATGGTTAGATATAGATATAGATAGTTACATGTAGATATATAGATAGATAGATTAGATAGATAGACTAGATAGATGTGTGTGTGTGTATGTATGTATGTGTGTGTGTGTGTATATATATATATCTAGGCGATGTTTCGATGAAGTCTCATTCATCATCTTCAGGCTTGTGTCTTCGGCTTTGTGCTTCTTGGAGTAATGTGAGCTTGCAGCTGCTTCTTCCTTTTAGCTGCTAGCGGGGATGTGACTTGATTCGGTGGGGGCTTGGCTGTTTTCTGATTGGGTGGGGGTGTGTTCTCATTGGTAGGGGGTTTGGCTGTGTTCTGCTTGGTAGGGGGGTTGGCTGTGTTCTGATTGGCTGTTCTGTTCAGGTGGGGGGCTTGGTTGTGCTCAGGTTATTCTTAGTTGCTGGGGGATTTGAGCTGGTGAGCTGTGATCCTGTTGTTTGGCTTCGCATTCGTGGTCGTGCCACATCTTCATGGTGGGCGTCCATTCGCTTCATGTATAGGTCGGAGGGGTTTGAAGCGGGTAGTGATGCAGCTGCGGTACGGCTTCTGGTCCGTGGTCATGTCTCATCTTCTGTGTGGGTGTGAGTCTGCTTTCTACGTGGAAGTGTGGTGATAGCATCTTGTGTGGCCCTCGTGGGTGTGGGTCTGGTGTCATTTTTCATGTTATGTACTCATTTGTTAATGAGGGCGGGTTTCCAAATGGCTGGTAGGCGGGAGGTATCATCTCGTTTATTCATGCTGTGTGGGCGTTTTTCTATCTCTATGGCTTCTCTGATTATTCTGTTGTTGAAGTGTTTGGTTTTGGCGATAGTTCTGGTATTTTTAAAGTCAATCTCATGTCCTGTGGCTTTGAGGTGTTGGACCAGGGAAGAGGTTGGTTCTTCTTTTTTGATTGAGTTCTTGTGTTCTTCAATGCATGCACTTATTCTTCTGTTGGCTTGTCCGATGTATGTGGTGGGACAGGCTGTGCAAGGGATTTAATATACTCCTCGGTTTTCTAACTCGATTTTGTCTTTAGGGTTTCTTAGGATGGTGGATATTTTTCTGTTTGTGCAGAATGCTGTCTTAATGTTGTGTTTTGGGAGGATCTTGCTGATTTTGTCTGTAGTGCCTTTTATATATGGGGGGAGGGCTTTGGCGTTCTCTTGTCCTCTGTCTTGGATTTTGGTTGGGGTTTCTTTTTGGATTAGGTGGGTAATCTTCTTTCTTTGGAATCCATTGGCTGTTAGTACGTTAGTGAGAGTGTGTAGTTCGGTTTTTAGGTGTTGTTCGTCGGCTAAGCATTTTGTTCTGGAGATGAGTGTCTCGGCTACGGAATTGATCTGTGCTGGGTGATGGTGTGAGAGTGCGTATAGATAGCGGTTTGTATGTGTTTTCTTCTGGTAGATGGTGTGTCCTAGGGAGCTATTGGATTTTTTTGTATACTAAGACATCTAGGAAGGGAAGTTGATTGTTAGCTTCTGTTTCCATGGTGAATAGTATTTTGGGGTGTAGGCTGTTGAGGTGTGTGAGGAAGTTGTTCAGTTTTTCTTTCCCGTGTGGCCAGATTACGAAGGTGTCATCTACGTATCTGAGCCAGAGTTTGGGTTTGTGATCATATTTTTCTAGAGCTTGTGTTTCAAAGTGTTCCATGTAGAGGTTTGTGATGACATGTGAGAGGGGTGATCCCATGGGTGCTCCTTCTATTTGTTTGTATTTTTGTCCATTGTAGGTAAAGTATGTATTGGATAGGCAGTGGTTGGTCAGATCTAGGATGTGCTTGGGGGGGTTGTATTTGTTTTGGGTGGCTGTCAAGGCTTCTTTTATTGGCACTTGGGTGAAGAGGGATATGACATTGAAGCTCACTAGTAGGTCACTGGGTTGTAAGTTTTGTTTCTTTATGATCTTGATGAACTGGAATGAGTTTCTTACATGCGAGTTGATGGATTCTGCATAGGACTGTAGTTGTTTGGCGAGAAATTTGGCTAGGTTTTGTAGAGGTGAGACTATGGAGCTGACTATTGGTCTAAGTGGGGTTCCTTCTTTGTGTATCTTGGGGAGACCATAAAGCTTAGGGCATCTGGAATCATTTATTCTATTCATGCTTTCAGGTCTTTTTTCAATCTCTATGGCTTCTCTCATAATTCTGTGGCTGGGGTTTGATGCACAGGGGACTTCACATATGCCTTGGCTTTCCAGGTCAATTTTATCTTTGGGGTTTCTTAGGATGGCTGCTATTTTTCTGTCTGTTTTGAAGGCAGTCTTGATGTGATGCCTGTGTAGTAGCTTGCTGATTTTGTCTGTAGTACCTCTTTTGTAGGGCAGAACAGCTCTTCCATAAAGATGAACAGACCTATGGAAGAGCTGTCTCCTGTGCATCATGCCCTGCCACATACATTGGACAGACCAATAGAAGAATAAGTACCCGCCTGGATGAACACAAAAATGCATTAAAAAGCTGGAACACACTTCCTCACTAGTCCAACACATGAAAGCCACAGGTCATAGCATCAACTTCAATGGCACCAAAACCCTAGCCACTATAGAAAACCCCAGCCACAGAATTATGAGAGAAGCCATAGAGATTGAAAAAAGTCCTGGAAGCATGAATAGAAGAGATGATTCCACCAGACTGTCAATTATTTGGAAGCCTGCACTCACAAACAAAAAAATCTACACACCACAAGCCAGGCAAACACTTGGGCACAAACAGATCTTCCCTGATGCCTCCAGCTCAAACACACCCTAACCAGGCACCCAGATGAAACCTAGCTTCCTAATAAATGATAGCCATCCATTTACTCGGAGCCAAACTGCACTAAAAGCCTCCAATACAGGAACACAATGTTGCCAGCCAATCAAGACAAAAAAAGCCACAAAACAGACAAGATATTAGAAACACCAATCAAGCAGAACACAGCAAACTCCAAGACCAATAAACACAGAACAAGACTCCCAACCAATCAAGATGAAGAAAAAACCATTCTGGCACAGCATAGGCTAGCCCCAAATTTAAAACTGAAATGGCTGTGAAAGTCTGACTCACAGATGAACACAATACAGAAGCCTGATGATGGCAGATGAGATTCTGCCGAAACATTCTACAACTTTAAAAGCACAACTATAATGATATGGGAAAATACCCGAACAAAGCTGAATACCATACATACATACATACATACATACATACATACATTTTCATAGATTCTCATGGGTGCAGGTATGTAGGTCTAGGTGTGTTTGGGTCTTTTCCCATGTAAGATTAAGAGTATCTTGATGATGTTTCGGCGAGGTCCCACTCACCATCCTCAGTTTCGTGCTTTCGGTTGTGGTGTTTTCGATTTCGTGCCAGTGCAAGCAGACCTAGACCTACACACACACACACACACACACACACACACACACACACACACATATTGACGTGGGAAAATACCTGAACAAAACTGAATACCATACATATAAATACCCGCAGAAACTTAAGAAAACATATATAAATTATAGTGATAGATATAGAGATAAATAGATATAGATATAGTTAGATAGAGATAGAGATATATATAGTTAGATAGAGATAGAGATAGAGATAGATCTGCATTCCTGGGCAGCTGTGTTGCAATCACAGACTTCCCCTGCATTCTTCAAAAATTAAAAATCCAAACAACTTCGACCTCATCCCTGTTAAAAGCCTACACCATCGTATGAGTCCTCTTTTGCCTGCCTTCTCACTCTGCCAACGCAAAACACAAATGTAACTTTTCAAGTTTTGCCTGTTCCTCTTACAATTCCAAAATGACACACTAGCCTGTCGGATGGTATCATGCCACAAGTGACACAGTGTCACTTCTTTTGCATTGCTTAATTTGTGGCCACCACGCCACAATAATGACACAACTTCGCCCTGGCAATGGAAGAGCCCAGATTCAGACTGCATGGGTCGTACAGGAATCCCCAACCAATCTTAGATCAAGTTTAGGGTTGAACTGGATGGGGTTGGACTAGATGACCTACAAGATCCCTTCCAACTCTGTTAATCTGTTTGTTCGCTTGTTTAAACAGTGGAGTTCTTGGTGCTCTCGAGTGTGCTTGTTTGCTTGCAGATGTTTCGTTACCCAGCTAGGTAACACCACCAGTGCTAGTGAGTGTGGGATTTGCTCCCTCTTTATCTACAGTAGTTTGCTGTGCTAATATTGGTTTTCTCCTTGATTAGGGCATTACTTTCTTGCTGGATTGTTTGTCTGGTATTAAACCCTGCTTATCTGCGTGTTGCTTATTGGAGCAGGTGTATTCTGCTCTTTTTGTTTCCTTCTTAACTTGTTTTTTGTCTCTTTTGGATGGTGTGGGTTATCTCTAGCTGTCTATTGACGACTGATTTGTTGGAATGCCAAGCTTTCAGGAATTTCCTAGCATTTTTTTTGTGGGGGGGGAGGGCATTTAGATTGGTCTAGAGTGATGGCGAAGCTTTTTGTTGTGGTGCCTGCACCCACAATGCAATGCACCCCTGTGCATGAACACGCAACACCCCTGCCCTGCCCTCTTACCTGCACTGCACATGCGTGCGCCTCCCAGATAGATTTTTGGCCCGTTTGAGGCCATTTTTGCCCTCCCGGCGGCTCGAGGGAAGCCTCTGAAGCCTCGGGAGGTCGTAAAACGGGCTCTCTGGAAATACTGCCAGTGCCTGTTTTCAGCCTCCGGAGGGCTTCTGGGGCCCGGGGGAGGCCGTTTTCGCCCTCCCGGAGGCTCGAAAAAAGCCTCTGCAGCCTTGGGAGGCTGAAAAAAGGGCCCGTTTCAGCACTTCCAAAAATCAGTTGGAAGGTGCACGCATGCACAGTGCAGGTAAGTTTGGCTGGGGCTTGTGTGCCCACACAAATGGCTCTGCGTGCCACCTGTGGCATGCGTGCCATAGGTTCGCCATCACGGGTCTAGGATGCTCACAGTTTCTGGTACTGTCCATCAATGGAGAGCAAACCCTCCCTAGAACTGATGAAGTTACCTAATTGGATAATCTAATCTTTCCTTATCTTTATAAATAGCACTATAAGAAATGATTGGCCAAGCTGGGATGAAAGAGCATTTATGGATCCATCTCAGTTACTCTTTCCCTATGCTTCTAATAATGAAAAGGAATAGCATCATGGATGGTTGGTTGGATGGATGGATGGAGGTAAAAATCACTCTTATTGGACTACCCTTTTCTTCTTCCTGTAGGTCCCCCTAATTAATAGAGAACACCCCAGGAATTCAGTTCAAAGCTGCTTCTCCCCAGAATGGACTCTTCTAACTGAATCAAGTATTTTTGAGCTGATTAACGAAATGATGGGTTTTCTTCTTTTTTTTGAACAATGCATGCCTGTCCTTTCTTCTGTAAGGCGTCCATCCAACCCCACCAGTTCTGCCTGACAACTCGTACCAAATCCCACATTGGATCTTGACAATTTGCATCTTGAATCCCCTGTTACCATAATAACAGTAAAACACTAAACAAGGCCCTGCCCTATTTCAACCCATCAGGGTAATATTACGAGAGGCACTTATTTGATTACACACAAAACATTTCATTTATGAAATCTGTTTATGTTCAAAATTTCTAAGAGCGTTGTCATCTCTTCTGAGGCGACCACCTACACAAAGCTACCTCTGTTAGTTTGCTACAGTAAAAACAGTAACACAACAAAACCAAAACCAGAGGTGGGATTCAGCAGGTTCTGACCAGTTCTGGAGAACCAGTAGCGGAAATTTGGAGTCGTTTGGAGAAGCGGCAAATCTCACCTCTGACTGGCCCCGCCAAACCCATCTATTCTTTGCCTCCCATTGAGTCCCAGCTGAACGGCTGGGTCTTCTTTGGTTGCCCTGCACAGGAGAACGGAGCTGGAAAGCAGGTTAGTGGGGTGGGGAGGGAATGGGGATTTTGCAATAAACTTCCCCTGCCACGCCGACCCAGCTACGCCACAGAACCAGTAGTAAAAATTTTTTTGAATCCCACCACTGACAAAAGCATGTCGTGTCATCTAAAAACTTGCAAGAAGGAAATGCAAGGTAAATCCACTTCTTTTATCTAGACCTGTGCCGGTGAAGCTATGCCATACATGCAGGAAGTGGCACGTAGAGCCATTTCCCCCGGCAGGTGAGAGGTCACCCGGAAGAGTCAAACTGCCCAAGCGTGTGCCACCGCCTGACAGCTGATTTTCAGGTACCTGGTGTGCATGCGCAGGGGGGTGGAGGGAGGGTGCACTGGAGATGTGTGCACATGCACAGATCCGTGCGTGAGAGGGGCAAATTGCACATGCATGCACAGATGTGTGACGCATGAGGGGTGGAATTGCACATGCATGCGCAAAGATGTGCATGCGCAAAGAGGGCATGCGAGGGGGCCAGCAACCATTGCCTTCTGGACGCACAAGGGAGAACGCATGCAATTATTGGAGCCGAAAGAGGTTAGCTACCTCTGATCTAGCCTATTTGTATGAAATAATTAAGAACGGAGAGCGAGCATGATCAATGAGCTCATATTCTCCCACGGAAACCAAGGGAAGATATTCATTTCTGGGCCCAGCTGAATAAACCTGGTGTAGCTTTAAAAAATCATCATCATAATATCTCAACTCCTCCAACCTTCGAAGTAGACATTGTACTGTTCAAACACATCAACCGGAATGGCTGAGCGATTTTTATTGAAGTCACAAGAGGAAAAAATAAAAACACGTACTGCTTACGTAAAATATTAGCAAAATGCATATCATTGTCAGAGAATAAAATATGGCTAATCCTCGATTTACGTCCACAGTTCAGCCCCAAATTTCCATTGTTAACCGAGACAGCTGTTAAGTGAGCTTTGCCCCCATTTTATGACCTTTCTTGCCACATCGTTAAGAGAATCCCTGCAGTTGTTAAGTTAGTAGCCGAGTTGTAGAGTGAATCTGGCTTCCTCAGGTTCTTTTGCTTATTGGAAGGTTGCAAAAGGGCATCACAAGACCCCCAGGACACTGCAACTGCCATAAATACAAGTCAGTGGCCAAGCATCTGAATTTTGATCACATGACCATGGGGGGTACTTTGGTGCCGTTATCACTTTGAACGTCCGCTAAGCAAATCCGCTAAGTTGAGGCCCATCCGTAGAAGGAACGTTCAAAACAAGGATTCTTAGCGCATGTAAGTTCATTTCTGCAGTCTCCGGATTTTGCTGTCGATTCCAGACAGGGGTGGGATTCCAATTTTTTAACAACCAGTTCAGTGGGCGTGGCCAGGTGGGCATGGCCATGTGACTGGGTGGGTGTGGCCTCCTTTTTTGCAGCACCTCCCCATTTTGGGGCTTCCTGGGCTTCAGGGAAGCCTCCCGGGGGGGCGGTTTTCCTCCCAGAAGTCTTCCCTGGGGCCCAGGGAGTCAAAAATGGAGCCTGGGTGGGGCGCGAACCCCCCCACTCCATTTTGGGGCCTTTTGGGCCTCAGGGAAGCCTCCTGGTGGGCATTTTTTCTCCCAGGAAGCTTCCCTGGAGCCCAGGAAAGCAAAAAATGGAAGGGGGGGCACAGCTTCCCCACTCTTTGCACCCCTTTTTGCCTCCTGGGCCTCAGGGAAGGGAAGCCTCCTGGGCGAAGCAGTAAGACAACAAGGGGGATCCCAGCACAGCTGACCATCGGAATAGCTGATCGTCAGGAGGGGGGAAAAAAGAAATACTTGAAGGAGTGACTGGGTGAGGGAGAACGCAGTCGGCAATGTCGAGCCTGTACGTGACGTTGAACAGGCACGATAAGGACTGACTGGGCGGGGCCAGCCAGGGGCATGTTTTGCCGGTTCTCCAAACTGCGCAGAATCAAAGCAACCGGTTCTATAGAACCGGTCTGAACCGGTAGAATCCCACCCCTGATTCCTGATCATCCTCTTTTAATGACCCCCATAATCTCTTGCAGGGTGGAGTCTGGGAAACTGAATGGAGCTAGCAGAGTGTTTACTGGCTGGATGCCCTTCCCATTGCTAATGTGGAGTTTTGTTTGGCAGATATATTCTCAGTGTTCCCAGAGTGAGAAATACCTGCCTCTATCTAGGATTGGACTCACAGCCTCCTGACTGTGAGGTGAGAGCTTCACCTCTAGCCACCACACCACTCTTGTGATCGACTCCAGATAATAGATTTTAATCTGATATGATCCCAAATGCTGGAAACTTACATTTGAGCTCAAAAGATAAGACATGTTAATTAATCCCTCTGCCTCATTTATCATATTTCACCCCAGAAGACAAACACAGGAACGTAAAAGAAATTTACCACAATCTTTTTAAAAAGTTGGTCATCTACCTTTTGTATGCTGCAGATGCAGTAAAATTTGAAGGACCACTAAGACATATGATTTGGTCATGCCCTACTGTCTCATTATTCTTAACATCCAGCTAATAGTTGAATATGATTTAAGAAGCACACACGATTGCATGGAATTCATTGGAAGAGAAAAAGCAGTTTTAACAGGATCAAATCTCCCTGTTCAAACGGATGAAACGCCTGTGAATTTACGGAAGTGTATTTATTTCACCAGATTTGCAAAAATATCACTGGTAGATATCTCATGGTGAAAAAGGTTGAGCTTGTTCTGATTAGGGGGAATATGAATATCGTTCTATTTTAGCCACTTTCTCTTTCAAAAGATTCCAATAAGACATTCAATCAATGGGCAAGACACATATAACCTACTCATTTGGTCAAATAGAAGAATGACGATTTCATTTAGGATTTTGCAACACACAAAGATTGAGGTAGGCCAGCTGTATCAAATCTCCGAACTATGGTATAAAGTCAGTTTAACTCGGATTACAGATTGGATCATATCACGATATGGCTGGGTTACCTCTACTGAATGAGCAGATCTCTTGAAGGCGCGCATAATTATCTTTGGGTGGGTACAAACAGAAGTCCAGTCTATAAGAGATTATTAAATTATGAATAGTGTACTAAAATATGGGGGTCCATATTTATAGCCCCTTGCTTCAATACAGTTTTTTTTATGCAGGCTTAATGTTCCCCAAAAATTGATCCTCGGAGAGATGATCATTCTTAAAGGGTGCAAGATTTTTATTTGTTTTTAAAATAAAATAAGAAGAAAATCTTTTGAAAATTTCTCCTTAAAATGTCAGAAATTGGCTCCAAAATTTTCAAATAAGTACCCTATTGTTTGTAATTTCTTGTAGGAAAAATAAGTATCCCGACAGCTGTTACCATAATACTCCACATACTTTTATAGCTTAATCAGACTTAGCAGAAAAAGCTGGCAGGAAAGAAAGGTTGATGTTGAATATAAGTCATTATATGATATTGTCAAGACTTGGGAGGGAAAAAAACTGGCCCATCCTGATCCTTTCCAGCAATTTTAACATGAATGATCTATTCTGAAAAACAGATATTCCAATGCAAAAGTACCTTGTACCGCTTGTAACATTACCGGGCGTAATGTTTGCGATAAATTCCATTAATTATCTTGCCAGGGTTACATATCAGTGAGTCTGTTTAAGCTCTGCAAACATTTCATCGTTCAATTTATGAATCATACTTGAATGATAATTTATAAATAAGCCTCGATAGATTTTTCTGAATTTTGATTTATTTTTAAAAAAATTTGGACAAACTGTTGAGTTTTTCACCTTCTTTTCATAATTGCTTTGAAACTATGCTACCGTGTTTTCCCCAAAATAAGGCCCTGTCTTATATATTTTTTTGCTACCAACAAAGGCACCAGGTCTTATTTTGGGGGCGGATGTCATCCATGGACTAACCTCACTTGCGCATGTCGTAGGGCAGCTCCACCCACCGCCATTCCCAACCTAGCTTAATTTTTACCCGTCCAATCTGGAGTGGGTGGGATCTTAATTCTTCAAAGTCATATATCATCTATCTATCATCCATCTATTTGTATATGTGATTTCAAAGGCGACTTGCAAATTCTTCTTCTTCAATTTTGTACAAAGTTTAAAATCTCTATTTCTTTATTGTTCCTTTTGTATTCCTCCGCTTTTCTTGATGGCACTTTTAAATATCAGCTCAAGTACAATAGAATGAAAGCAAATGGAAGAGACATGTCCTAGGGCAGTTGGGACATAAAGATATTCATGTGTGGTTAAATCATTGACCTCAAATTGTCAATCTGTTTATGAACTTTGGATATTGTTTGCACAAAAAAGGGAAAAGAAAAAAAAAAGAGATTTGTTAATTTTCCTGGAGCAGATATCAAAGGTTGCTTGATGGCCACTGAACTGACTTTTTAATCAAGAAATGGAAAGACTAAATAATACAGTATGATCAACGTACTGCAGCTGAGGTAAAATTTGTTCTTTAAAATTTAAGCTGAGTTATTTCTAATATTCCGCTGCTGCATTTCACTTAGTCATTATTTCCTCCTTTTTTCTTAAAGATATTCGGATTGTTTTTCAGGGGGTTGGACTAGAAGACCTCCAAGTACCCTTCCAACTCTATTATCCTATCCTATCCTATCCTATCCTATCCTACCCTATCCTATCCTACCTATCCTAATTCTATCCTATCCTATCCTATCCTATCCTATCCTATCCTAATTCTATCCTATCCTATCCTATTCTATTCTTTATTCTGATATTATTCTATTATATATTCCGATATTCTATTCTATTCTATATTCTGATATTCTATTCTATTCTTATTCTACTCTATTCTTATTCTATTCTATATTCTGATATTCTATTCTATTCCTGTTCTGTTCTGTTCTGTTCTATTCTAATCTAATCTAATCTAATCTATTCTATTCTATTCTATTCTATTCTATTCTATTCTATTCTATTCTGGCAACTGGTTAAATGTTTTCCTATCTTTTGAGATAACAAAATTGTCACCTCTTATAAAATGGACTTCATTAAGAGATAGTAGAATTAAATATAAGCCTACTTCTGGAAAATAGAAATCCAGAAAGAGTTCCCATTTGCTTTTCAGCAATACAGGTAGTCCTTGACTTACACCAGTTCACTTAAGTGCCTGTGCCAAGTTCCAATGGCCCCCGAAAGAAGTGACTTATGACCCTTTTTTACACTTACAACTGTTGCAGCATTTCCCCAGGGTCACATGATCAAAATTCAGATGCTTGACAACTGACTCACAGTTACGACGGCCGCAGTGTCCCAGGGTCATGTGATCCCCTTTTGCGACCTTCTGCCACATCTATTCATCTCCGCCCCCTGCCTTTTATCCCCAGAGCTAGGGTGAGGCTTTGCTAGCAGCAGCAGCTCTTCCGTCCCAAGGACCGGCCCATAGATTTCCATTGCTCTCCTCTCCTCTGCCTTCTGTGCATCCGTGTGTCAGGCACTGGACCTAACTGTTCCTCCTCTTCCTCTTCCGCCACCTCCAGACCTGGCAGCTGTTGACTCTCCACCTGAGGGCTGACAGACAGCTCAGGCTCCGCCTCTGTCTCTCTCTCTCTGTCAGCTCCATTCCCTCTTCCTCCTCAGAGCTCTCAGGTTGTCCTAAGTCTGAACCTGACTCCCACACCTCCTTTTCCTCCTCTGATTCAACTGCTGGAGGGGCCTGTGTCCATCTGTGGCAAGAGACTTAACACTTTCTCGCTTAGCAACAGAAATTTTGGGCTCAATTGTGGTCATAAGTCAAGGTTCCCCATACTGTACATCGGGATGTCCAACCTTGGCCACTTTAAGACCAGTGGATTTCCACTTCCCAGAATTCCCCGGGCAGCCATGCTAGTTTTCTTGCTCCTAAGGGCCTGTGAATAGACTTTTGAAAATTCCTTCCATCCCTGAATTTATTTATTTTTATCTGATGCAAAGACTGCCTCTGGATCACCTCTGGAATCTTTCAAGAACCAGAAAGAACTTTCTTACCGTGATGTAGCATTTAACTCCATCAAAATATACAGGTAATCCTCAACTTACGACTACAATGAAGCCCCAAATCTCTGCTGCTAAACAGGACAATTGTGGAGTGAGTTTTGCTTCATTTTACGACCTTTCTTGACATGTTTGTTAAGCGAATCACTGTAGTTGTTAAATTGGTCATACGGTTGTTAAGTAAACCTGCTTTCCCCCGTGGATTTGCTGGTCAGAAAGTTGCAAAAGTGAATCACATGGTATGTACATCGCCACCGACATAAATACAAATCAGTGGCCAAGCATCTGTGAATTCGGACATGACCAGAGGGATGGGGCAATGGTCGTAAATGTGAAAGTGTTGTCGTTAGCCAGCAGCAGGTGTGGGCGGCTGAGGAGAGCGAGGTCTCAGATGTGGGTCCAAGACCATTAGGGAGTGGACTGCTGCCTTCAGAGATTGTGGGGGCTGGCAGCAGCAATAAGGAGGTTCCTGAGGAGCCTGTGCCAAGTGCGCGTGCATGCAGGATTGCTCAGAGGAAAGAGCAGCTGCAGCAGCATGGGCGACTCGGGAGTAAGGCTGCAAGATAAAAGCCAGCTGTGAATCGGACGTTCTTTGCAGGAAGCAAAGACGTTCTGAAACTCGAGCCTCGTGGACATTGCAGTACCTTAAGTTGGTTTTTGAAGACTCTTGTGTTGTGAAATATCTCTAGGTAATCTTATTCTTGGCAGCCTCGCACAGTTTTGGCGAGGCTTGTGCTTATCAAAGTTAATTAATTTGCAGCAGCCTTTTAACCGGGGATTTGTAAGAATCATTAAAAGGTTTCTGTTCTCTTTGGTTCATGTTTGTTTTATTGGAAAAGGGTTTGGGTCAGAACAGAAACATAGGAAAAAGTCAATTTTTTTCAGTGTGGTTGTAACTCCAACGGTCAGGAAATGAATGGTTGAAAGTCTATAATTCCAAATTCAGTATGTGAGGTGATGACAATTAAAACCTCTCCCCCCCACCCGCCATTCATGTTGTGTGTTTGCTTTTCTGTCAGAACTGAACTATGCTGGAGCTGAGACGTTGAAATATTTTAGTACAAAGCATTTCCATTTCTTTTTTCTTTTTAAAAAAATGTTGTACACAACTTAAACAAGGTCAAAGATCAACCTTCCCCGATCTGAGACAAAACTCTTGGCCGCGAGGTTTAAGAATTCTAGGGACTGTATGCCCAACACATCTGGAAAGCATTAAAATGAGGGAAGCCACTTAAGAAACACGGGCCTCGGTCATAAAATAAATACAATAAAAATAATCCCCTCAGCTCTCAGTGGCTTCATGAACACATTCGCAGGATTTTCCTGGCAATAGTACAGGAGTGTTTTAATAACCCATCCCTCCAGGTTCTTTTCTCCCAGTCTAGCTTATAGCCTTGGGATCTCCTTGTGGTCTCCCATCCAAGGGCTAATCCTGAAACCTGGCAAGATGCTGTCACCCAGCCAGACTAAAAGACAAAAAATGTCCTCTAGCCAAGCTCCAGGCTTGATGACTTCATGGACACTTCCAAATAAGTATGTTCCTTGGCTACAGAGAGGGGTACGAATCAATATCAATCAGAATAGAGCTGGAAGGGGCCACCGAGGTCTTCTAGTCTAACCCCGTGCTCAAGCAGCAGACCCTATACCATTAGGATCTCTATACAATAAGAATCTATACAATTAGGATCTCTATACGATTAGGGTCGATACAATTATGTGTACAATTAATATACAATTAGTCCGTACAATTTGTCTGTACAGGGCAGGACAAGAAACAATGGATGGAAACTCATCAAGGAGAGAAACAACCTGGAATGAAGGAGAAACTTTCTAACAGTGAGGACAGTTAACCAGTGGAACCAGAGGTGGGTATTCAGCAGGTTCTGACCAGTTCTGGAGAACCGGTAGCGGAAATTTTGAGTAGCTCGGAGAACCGGCAAATCCCACCGCTGTCTGGAGATTTTACAGTATCCTTCCCCTGCCACGCCCACCAAGCCACGCCCACAGAACCAGTAGTAAAATAATTTGAAACCCACCACTATGGTGAACCTATAGCACGCATGCCACACGTGACACGTAGAGCCATTTGTGCCTGCACGTGAGCTGCAGGCAAACTTACCTCACTGCACATGCGTGCGCCTTCCAGCTGATTTTCGGCTGGTTTGAGGCCTTTTTTGGCCTCCCAGGCTTGAGGAAAGCCTCTGCAGCCTGGAAAATAGGCCGGTTTCATCACTTCCTGTATTTCTGGAAATACCGGAAGTGATGAAACGGGCCTATTTTTCAGGCTGCAGAGGCTTTCCTCAAGCCTGGGAGGCCGAAAAAGACTTCAAATCAGCTGAAAATCAGCTGGGAGGCGCAGTGCAGGTAAGGGGGCGGGGGAATTGAGCATGCACTGCCTTCTGGGTACTGGCATGCGCGCACAATTTTTGGTACAGGAACCCAAAAAGGTTAGCCACCACTGGTATAGGGTATCCTGCTTGAGCAGAGGGCTAGACTACAAGACCTCCAAAGGCCCCTTCCAGCTCGTGTTCTATTCTATTCTAATTAGAGTAGGATGCCATTTTCCCCCCAGAAAGTCCCCCCTCAACTTTCCATTCAAGCTTTCCTATTCAAAGTCCCAACTCTATTCAGCTTTCGACACCCCCTCCGACAAGATAACTCTAATCCCTCCTGAACTGTGCCAAAATTTATATACTCACCTTTCACAAAGTACTCTCGATTTGGACCAATCAGGCCATTGTACGGATACCCGTAATAGGCGAGAGTGTACGGGTCGCAAGAGTAAACATAGTTAGGTTGTTGAGTCACTTCGGCTGCGGTTGCTCCTGCTCCTGCTCCTCCTTTGGCAGCTTTTTGGTATCTGGTATATTGCTCTTTATCTACTGGCTTGGCCAACGTGACCTCCAGACATGATCCTTCCAGTTCGGTGCCGTTGAGGTTATTCATGGCGTGAACCGCATCCTCCCGGCTGGTAAAATGCACGAAAGCGTAATCTCGGATTTTCTTCACCCGTTCTATGCTGCCGGGATTAAACTGGCCAAAGACCTTCTTAATGGTCTCCTCCGTGGTCTCAATCATCAAATTCCTCACATACAAGATTTTCACCGTCTCCATGACATCTTCGTCCACGTCGATCTCTGGCTCGGCCCAATCAACGGCGATCTGGTGCCCCCACAGCTGGATTCGGCCAGGCATGAGCTTCCTTCTTGCCATGGCAGCCGCTCGGTGGCTTTCATACTCCACAAAAGCAAAGCCGCGGTTCTTCATCTTATCGGCCGCGCTGGCGTAGACGATGACGTCCAGCACCCCTTCCGTCACCTTGGAGATCTCTTCCAAAATCTCCTCTCGCTTCTTTGTCTTGGGGATCCCACCGATGAAGAGCCGGCAATTGTCCACGCTGCAACATACTCCTAACAGTCTTCCTGGACGGATCTCGTAGTTGTTGAGTTCTTTGACTGCACGCTTGGCTTCATATTTCTGTGTATACATCACAAAGGCATAGCCACGGTTCTTACCATCAAAATCCATCATCAGCCGCATTTCATAGATCCGTCCTGCGGTCTCAAACACGGGGACCAGCTCGTCCTCATAGACATCCCGAGGAATTTTGCCCACAAAGACCTCGCAGCCCCGAGGAGGGTGTAAGCCTTCCCAGCCAGGAGGTGGACCTCCATACTTTCGTTGCCCGTTCTCCTGAATCATGGTGTAGCCAGTGCGGTCTAATAACTGCAGTAGTGCGGCCTCGTTTGGCGCGCCCGAGAGCCCTTCGGGGATTTTATTGGTTTGCATGCTGGAGGAATCATTATTCATCCTTGCAGTAGAATCTTCAGCTGTCATTATGGCCTAATCATCAAAGTCTGGAGATACCTGAAGAAAGAAAAGAGAAGGAATGCCATCAATCAGATGCCACTAAGGAACCGATAGGTCTTATATTTGGGGGATGCCATCCACTGACTCACCTCATGATTACTGACCTGCAACAAATTTAAGATTCCTATACAGGTAGTGGTCAACTTATTACCACAATTGAGCCCCCAATTCAGTGGTGGGCTGCAGAGGCCTTCAGAAAAGCCTTGCCAGCCACAGAAGAAGAAGTTCTTGAAGGCCTCTGACAGCAAAAAGGAGGCTGGGGGTGACACGGGCAAATGAGGTTAGTCAGTGGATGATGTCCCCTGAAAATAAGACCCGGTGCCTTTTTTGGTGGCAAAAAATTATAAGACAGGGTCTTATTTTCGGGAAAACACAGTACCATCGAATAGCCCAAGACACACACTCTGCTAGAGAGGAATTCCCTGAAGATGGGCTCCAACATGAGTCCAAAAGCTCAGAAGACGGAACCTCTGGTCCTGGTGACTGACCCAGATTGGATCCTGAAAATCAGTTTGGTTTCTCCCTTCAGACTCTTCATTTGTAAGTCTCTTAAATGTTCTTTGGAATTAGACCTTGAACTGTCTCTAACCGTCCCCCTGGACAGAACTGCACATTCCTATTTGGAACTTTTTGGACAATCCAGTCTGCGATTCCTGGAAAAATCCAACAATGTTAAACAAGAAATAATGTTTCGACTAGCAACGCGCTAAAGCCATATTGTGATAAAGCAGTCGAACAGCCACAATCGGTTTGAATATATGTCAATCCTGTTAAGCACACCATGGGTGAATTTATCTATAGAAATACCTTCTGAAATAACATTCTCTGGGCAAATTTAACAGAATAACAGAGTTAGAAAGAACCTTGGACGTCTTCTAGTCCAGCCCCCTGCTCAGGCGGGAAATTATACCATTTCAGATAAAATTGTTGTCTGATCATTTCTTAAAAACTTCCAGCATTGAAGCACTCACAATTTCTGGAAGCAAGTCATTCAAGAATTTGATTTTAATCTCTCTCTATATATATAAAAGCCAAGTACCACTCACTCATCATTAAATCTTCAGAACCTTAAAGCCTACAAATTTGAAATTTGGCACATATGTTTCTCTTGGGTTCTAGGTGCTCGCTAAGAAAGGATTTTTCAAAATGACCATCAGAGCATTAGCATTTCTTAATACAACAATTAACACGCTCTGATGCTAAGGAATTCTACTCCCCCCTCCCCACCTGAAAAGAACTCAGTTCCAACTGCCAGTTGCCTCACATTCCGTTACCTCAGTTCAAACTGTCAGACGTTCCATGCCCTCACTCAGGAGCGACCTGGGACTCCTTATAGTACTAAACATCTGTACCTCACCAAAATGTCTTATGCGTTCCACCTATGGAACTGCTTCCAAACTCAAGGCAGCGGGAGCAATATTCCCTTATGAGTTTCAATCACCGACCACCACTGAGCCAATGGATTGTGAACTGAATTTCTTCTGCGTAGCCTGATCACAAAGTTTTGTCGAAAGCATGGTATCCAGCTAGTAACATAATTTTGCAAATTCGAAAATCCACTTTGACTTTAAAAAAATTCAACCATGCTTTTGTCCAATTCTTGGAAACCCAGTACGACAGCCAAGACTACAAGGATTGGCAGGTTTCTACTCTGTCAAAATATAACTGGGATAGAAAACAACAGTTGCTGAGGGAGCAGGTTGTTCTGCTATAAGAGCAAACCACAATGTAGAACAGTAGCATTAGGTCAGGGGTCTTCAAACTCGACAGCTTTAAGACTTATGGACTTCAACTCCCAGAATTCCTCCTCCAATCATGTTAGCTCAGGAATTCTGGGAGCTGAAGTCCACGAGTCTTAAACTTGCCAAGTTTGAAGACCCTTGCATTAGATCTTTTAACACAAATAACAGAAAGCGGCAGACAAAATATTCAGCTATGATGAGCTCAGATATTTTTTCCACCTGGAGTGTGGGTGCCGCCACAACCAGCCCAAACTTCTGAGACAATTTTGCAAAACGGGGAAAATAGAAGATATCCTAAAACAGTGGTCCTCCATCTGTAGTTCTTGGCGGGGGCACGATGTTATCACAGGGGTTCCGCGAAGGCTTGAAGAAATGTTATGATTTAAATCTTGAGTCTTGGGGGTCCGTGGCCATGGTCCATGGCCACAAAAAGTTCTAGAGCAGTGGCCCTCAAGCTTTGGGGCACCATGGACCAGTTCCGTGGAGAGAGGTTTTTCTGCAGAGTGGAGAAGGTGTGGTTTCGTGTGCTGCCTGCATCCCATGGATGGGGCTTTGCTTTTTTGTGCAGCATGCCACGGCCCAGTGCTGGTGCACGGACTGTGGGGAGGGGGATGGAGACTCCTGTACTACAGTCTGCTATGCAAGTTTACTTCAGGATAGCAATAGCACTTAGACTTATATACCGCTTTAGAATGCTTTACATCCCCCTCTAAGAGGTTTTTTTTTACAGAGTCTGCCTCTTGCTCCCAACCATCCGGGTCCTCATTTTACCCACTTGGAAGGAGGAAAGGCAGGGATGGGATGGAACCGGTTTAACAACCGGTTCTGTGGGTGCGCACAGCATTTGAAACCCACCAATTTTAGCCTCTAAAGCTTACCTTCTAGAGCAGTGGCCCCAACCTTTTTTGTGCCACGGCCCGGTACCGGCATCACAAAATGATCCGCGGCGCGGTACTGGCATCAGCATGCATGACAAGGCAAGGTGAGCCGAGCAACCGGCCAGCCAGCCGTCTCCCGCTTCTCCCCGCCACCTTCAACTCCTCCTTTGTACCTTTGTTGATGGGCTTCGCTTCGGGACGGCTTCAGGACGGTCACTCGGCTCGCCTTGCCTTGGGTGCTGAAAGAATCCTCGCGCCTTAGTTTCATTCGAAGCGCCCCCCCTTCGATGAAACTAAGGCGCGAGGATTCCTTCAGGATCCAAACGCCGCTTTCCAACTGGAAAAGCTCACCCGGAAGCACTTTCTTGTCAAACAAGATGGCGGCACCCAGCAAACCGGCGGCCTGGTAGGAAATGTTCCACGGACCGGTCCCGGTCCACGGCCCGGTTGTTGGGGACCCCTGTTCTAGAGCACCGCCGGTGAGTAAAGCAGCTGAGGCACAGCAAACAACTGCGCCACATGAATCAGGTGAGCTGGAAAAACATGGAAATATAGGACAGGATAGGATGGGGAGGTAGGGCCAAATGATTGTCGGAACTACTGGTTTGCTAGAACCAGTCCGAACCGGCAGGAGCCCACCCTTGATGGAAACAGATATTCCTAGTCCTCCTCCTCCTCCCCTCTCCTCTCCTTCCCCCTTCTTCTCCTCCCTCCAAATACCACTTCCTTCTAGCACTGATGATGTTCCCTGATTAAGTCATGAAATGTCTGCAAGAAAACAACCAAGTTCAGAAAGCACTAAGGATCCCACAGTCATCGTCTTCTTCCTCTTCCTCCTCCCTCCAAATCCCACTCTCTTCTAGCACTGAGGATGTTTCCTAGCTGGGTCATGAAACATCGGCAAGAAAATCACCCAGTTCAGAGAGCACCAAGCACCCCATAGTCTTTATTCTCTCTGCAAACCACACTCCCTTTAGTACTGAGGATGTTACCTAGCTGGGTCATGAAACGTCTGCAAGAAAACCACCCAGCTCAGAGAGCACCAAGGACCCCACAATTTTATGTCAGTTTCTCCATTCTATGCATCAGATGCAGTCAATGGCCATTCTCAGAAGCTTATGAATTATAATAGCATTTGCTAATCCCAAAATGTGATACCAAGAGGCCTCCTGACTTTAACTGCCAGTCAGTGTAAGAGTTACAAGTAACAGGCCTCCTTAAAGATACAATACATGTAGTGAAATGCCTTGATTAACCGATCTTTGCCTATTTATTCCAAATGTAAGACCTAAATTGGGATCTGTGCAACTGATTTCACTACGTTTTCCAACCCTGAAGACAAAAAAATAATCACAGGGTTAGGATTTCAGCTTTAGTGAAACCTGTATAGGTGGTCCCCGACATACAACAGTTCATTTAGTGACCGTTTCTGAAGTTACAAAAGTGACTGGTGACAATTTTTCACCCTTATGACCATTGCAGTGTTCCCCTTGGCCACGTGATTTCCGTTTGGATGCTTTGACAACCGATTTACATTTACGACAGTCCCAGCATCCTGGAGTCATGCTGCAATCACCTTTCTGTCACCTTCCGATGAGCAAAATCAACGGAGAAGCCAGATTCACTTAACGACCGGGTGACTAATATACAAACTGCAGTGATTCGTTTAATGGATGTGGCGACAAAAGTCATAAAACGGGACCAAACATCATCTCACTCAATTCCCTGTTCTTGGCTGGAGCCTCATATTATCCTCACCAGCGGCACTGACTTATGACCGTTTTTCACAGTGACAACCTTTGCAGCATCCCCATGATTATGTGATCAAAATTCAGATGGTTGGCAACTGCCTCAAACTTATGACAGTTGCAACATCCCAGGGGTCACATGATCTCCTTCTGACAAGCAAAGTCAACAGGGAAAACTAGTTCCAACTTAACAACCGGGTTACTAATGAATCAACTGCAACAGGGGTGGGATTCAGCCAATTCAGGTGAACCGGATGTTAAATTTACATCCGGTCCGGCGAACCGGTAGTTGAACCAACTGGCTGGCCCTGCCTGCCTCTTTTAGGAGTCTCCATGTGGCCCATTTTGGATGCCGGTAAGTATAGGGTCTGCATGGAGGCTCTGGGAGGGTGAAAAATGGGCTGAACCTAGAAGTTCTGGAAGTCCCAAAATGGGCCTGTTTCTGGCTTTCGGAGCCCAGGGAAGGCCATTTTTGCCCTCCCAGAGGCCCAAGGGAAGCCTCCAGACTTTGGGGAAGGTCAAAATTATTAATTCAGTTGAGAAAGTCCAGAAATATTTCACAAGAAGAGTTCTCCACTCCTCTACCCATTGCAGAATACCTTATGCCACCAGACTCGAAATTCTAGACCTAGAAAACCTAGAACTATGCTGCCTTCGGTCCGATCTAAGTATAGTATATAAAATCATATATTGCAATGTCCTACCTGTCAATGAATACTTCAGCTTCAACCATAACAACACAAGAGCAAACAATAGATACAAACTCAAGGTTAATTGCCCCAAACTTGATTGAAGGAAATACGACTTCAGCAACAGAGTGGTCAATGTCTGGAATACTCTACCTGACTCTGTGGTTTCTTCCCCAAACCCCCAAAACTTCAACTTTAGACTGTCTACTATTGATCTCACCCCTTTCCTAAGAGGTCTATAGGGGGGCGTGCATAAGCGCACCAACGTGCATACCGTCCCTATCCTATTGTTTCTTTTATTTTTTATTTTTCTTATATGTATCCATGTATTCATAACTATGTTTTTACTTATACCTATTATCTTGTAAGCAATTGACAAAATAAATAAATAAAAATAAATAAAAACAGCCAAACTGGAACTCCTGAAAAGGTGTTTTTATTTTTCAAGAGGCGACTGGAGTTTCTGGTTTTTCCCTGAAGACGTTTCGCTTCTCACCCACGAAGCTTCTCCAGCTTTTCAGAAGTGAAATATCTTCAAGGAAAAAACAGAAAGTCCACTTGCCTCCTGAAAAAAAAAAGCACCGTTGGGACAACGATGACCTGGATGACCGAGAATCTCCACAGACATTTAGCTACTGTACATGCTACACAGCAGTGGCGCATTTCAAATTTTTTTACCACTGGTTCGGTGGATGTGGCTTGGTGGGTGCACTTTGCACGCGCACACCAAACGTGCACTTTGTGCAGCCACAGAGGCTTTCTGACTTGCCTCCCGCAATCCTGCACTCTTCCCGTCGCTTCAGCGGCTGCCGCGCAGCAATGTGCTGGGCCGCGCAAAGCAGCTGCGCTTCAAAAGAAGGACATAAAGGTCAGTATGTGAGCCCGGGTGGGTGGGTGGGCCCAGCAGCCGAGTGTTGGAGAGAACTGGTTCGGTCTCCACTACTACCAGCTAGGTAGAATTGGGCCGAACCGGTAGAATATCACCACTGCTACAGAGCTGAAGAAGCTTCTTGGGTGAGAAGCCTTCAAAGAATAGCAAGGAAGTCCAGTTGCCTTTTGAGAAAGCAACTTGGGACAGCCTGGATGACTGAGAAGCTCCATAGACATTTAGCTATACTCCACAGAGCTGAAGAAGCTTCTTGGATGAGAAGCGAAAGGTCTTCAAAGATAAACCAGAAGGTCCACTTGTCTCTTGCCAAAAGCACCTTTGGGACAGTCATGAGCTGGGTGACCGAGAAGCTCCATAGAAACTCGATCAGTACTTCTCACGGATAAAGAAACAGGCTTTTCTGCAAAGGAAAAACAGCAAGGCCTAAAATGTCAGCATTTTCCTATGTTCCACTTCCTTCTCTCGGCCTTGCATGCTCACGGGCATGTAGTCACTCCCATCTTACACTCACTCACACACACACACACACACACACACACACGGGTTCTTATTCCCCATGTGCTTGAAAATCAGA